>NC_087078.1:18464764-18634764 GCF_026151205.1 Bolinopsis microptera | reverse complement strand
TGGTAACCGTGATAACTGGTAACCTGGTAACCGTGATAACTGGTAACCTGGTAACCATGATAACGTGTAACCTGATAACCGTGATAACTGGTAACCTGGTAACCGTGATAACTGGTAACCTGATAACCGTGATAACTGGTAACCTGGTAACCGTGATAACTGGTAACTTAGTAACGTGGTAAAACCAACATGGTAAACCATTGACTGTCTATTTTGTGACCAGGGAAACATGATCTACACCATTCTGTTCAGATGTACACACCGCCTAATAAGATATTGATAGATGGGGCTGTTCACCCAACTTCCATGTGATGAAGATGTAGCGGTGAAGTTATAACTTTGTTAATCACCAGAATGTTCATCCAGGTTATACAGCAGGTATCTGGTATGTGTTGTTCAATTTTTATATTACCAATTAACCATATTACTGGACTATTTATAAATATCTCCGGGATTTCGACGCGGGATCATATTATCACTCAGCCCGGCCCGCTGTTAGATAAACATCTCAAGGTGATATCATCCCGCCCCGGAAATTTGTATAAACCCGGCCCGCTTTTTAGTCGTAACTGATGTTTATCATTCAATTCTCCTACTTACAATAATCAATGATACTGCTGATTAGAACTCGATAATAGTAGAACAGTTAGACGCGCGATCACGTGGGCGCGTCACGTGCGTACCACGTGCCACCAATAGCATACGCCGAGTCTATACCACGTGACACCAAAGCGCACCACGTGATATGAAACATCGTAACCGTCCACTTCTTTTACACGCAAATTCCTGGGAACGTTGCCAAAGCAGCTAATTCTTGGAATTTCTCCAACGCGTGGCGTGAGAAGTTGGCGACTAGCCAGCTACCCTTGTCCGTGCCCTAAAAATAGTATTGTTTTGCTTGCTCTCCTTCCAGCTCTTGTTCCTGCTAACGTTCAAGCTATTGCTCCACTATGACAGATCGGTTTGACATTCAGATTGATGAACTGCTTTCCAATCGTGTTCCGGACAGTACAGTTAGAGTCAACAACTGGGCTCTAAACGTTATCGTATCACTTGTTATCACCATCACAAACAGAAATGAAAATATTACTAAAATCAGACCCGTATTCCGAAATAAAAACTATTTTATCACTAGCTCTTCTAAAGTATAAATCCCTTGTCGAAATCGCCGGAGATAATTATAATCCATAAACACTTCACGCTCAGGGCTAAATAAATGTAATCCCTCAGCTGGCGCTTCGGGATTACATATTAACACAAAACTCGTGCGCTGCGCGCACTCGTATGTGTTTATCAGATCATCCCGCTAGCGCGGGATGATCTGTTATATAAACCCTTTGCGTGGCGGGTTTATGTTATTATAGCTAGGTTACTACCAATATCGTACAGTTTGGTGCGTGGGTAGTCAATCAGAACCAAGCATGAACCAAGCATGATCAATGATCAATGTGCAGTTGTTGAATCGCTTGACCTCACGAAGTTGTATTGGGCTTTACAAATGCCGACTGCTTTTTCCTCAGACTGAAGATTTTGTTCCCTTTCACAGAATAAGATTTAATTATGGTATCGACGACAAGAACTTTAGTAAAGTTGAGCTTCAGGCATGACCTCACCTTGATCTTCTGGAGCGAAATTGGCGACGGAAATTAAGATATTCTCATTAAGTGATTAATTGCCACTAATTAATTGCCACTGCCACACTAACACTCAGTCACTCACTTATCCTTTCACAGTATTCAGTAATACAAACCAATAGATTACCGATATAATGTAGAAGCAGCAAATGCAGCCTATTTTAGCGCCTGTTTACCTGCAGTTAATTAGATTATTATCTATACATCAGACCTATCCTCAATGCTACCATGCTTAATATTGCAATGTTGCAATTGTATTTATTTACGTGGGATTGATATTGCATTTCTTAATTATCTCCCTATTCGAAGATTTTGATTTGACGATATTACGACGAAAAGTTTGAAAGCTGCCGAGAAGTCCCAATTTAAAAAAATGTTTGTTAATTGGTGATGCCATTGGCCATTCGTGTTAATATGACAATTATAATTTTAGCGATAGTAGTACAATTTTTTGTGACGTTATTTTTACAGTTTCGTTTCAAATGACCGACCGTTTTTTCTTCAACTGTCAGTGTCACTAATGTCGAAATTTCTTGCTTCTGTTTCAACAAATCTGAGAACCAAATTTAGTTATTTTTTGTCGTTTTAATTTAATTGATTGTCGTCACAGTTAAATAATTTGCTTGGACTCCATAAAGGCTTTAAAATTGGACCATCATTTCTATTGTAAATTTGACAAGCTATTTACTTGCATGAAAGTAAATCGAAAAAATGAAGACTTAGATAGGCTTCTGTTCGATATAAAAGGCCATTACCTCCTTCATTTGTCCCTGATTCAATTTGGGTGGGGTCCATAAGCATTAGGCCTCGTATTATTGAATTTCTAAGGCTGTATCACGCCTCTCTACTTCTCTAAAAAACGAGCATTGTTCCTTTTAGATACCAACTATAGTAACATAACACAATTTCTGAAGGTGAATTAAAAATACCCTTCAAATTTACAGCGTTCTATGGTAGCATAATGTTGGCGCTGCTTAAGTTACAACACACTGTGATCCTTCATTTTGCAGTACTCTCATCCCCAGTGATGATTTTATACATTACCATCTAGAAAAAGAAGACATCTGGTACAAGACCTACAAGATGTTTCAGAGATTCTGAAATGCCATGATTGCTGATTAGTTGATTGTTTAGTGGTGATTGTCCATCCCCACGGTCGTTGGGTCTACTAACAGAGTTACTTGTAAGGTCTCGTGTACTGTGTAGCGTGTTGTGTGGCTAACTAAACAGGTTATACCTGTGTTGATCCTACTCACTGCATACCACCCTTCGGAGTAATGAAGACAACTTGTGGGCTTCCAACTGGAGTTTTGTCAGCATGTGATTTAAATAGACTTGCTGATAGGTTAACTTGAACTTCGTTGCGAGGGAAAGCAGGATTTTTGTCTCCAGTTCAGCTGGGCTTATAATTGGAAAATATATTTCTTTGCGGCTCAATTTCCAGATTTCATCAATCACTCCCGTGGGACATATGATTCATAAAATCCATTTAATTATGGTTCGGTTTAATCAAATTTGGTGACCTCAAGTGTTGTCGGGTCTTAGTTACGTTATTTACAAATTATGATGTGTACTTTGTAGGCCACTATCGAACGACATTCATAAAATATTGGCTCGAATTTGAGTTTTAGATTTTCAACGGCTTTAAGTTTGCTGTCAAAGGTTTCTGATCTTATTTTTTCTTGTCCTGAGCTTTGTAACTCGAGCCAAAAATTCAAACATAGGGTCAGCATAGTAAGGGTCGACGAGGCAGAACAAAAATGATTTTACAATTTAATCTCACATTAGTGAAAAGCTAGAGCCGGTCCACCATGGTCCTTCTCAACAACGGAACAACTGTCCACATCGTGGAGTACCTGGAGAACTCCCTGGGTAGACACAGCAACAGATCTCTAGAGGAGATGGTTCTCCTCTCCGTAGGGATGAGTCTTTATACTATCCTGGGAGTCTTGGGTGAGTTTGTTTCTGGAGTATTTGATCTGAAGTATTCGATCTGGAGTATTCGATCTGGAGTATTTGATCTGGAGTATTCGATCTGAAGTATTCTATGTGGAACTTTTGAGCTGACGATATATATCTGGTTTGAAGATTTGTTATAAAGTTAGGAGCAGATAAAGAGTCAGCTTTTGTAAAGCTGTGAGTTTTAAAAGTCATAATGCTATAGAAAATTATCTCTTTCTGAGATAAAATCAAAATGATTAATGAACCTTACTACCCAGGAAATGGGTTGGTACTGATGGCGCTGATCACACAAAGACGATGGGCAGGTCTAGACTCGGTCATGCTCATCTTTATCTTCAACCTGACCTCCTGTGATTTCCTTATCTGTTTGATAACATTTCCTGCTACTGCTATCAGCAGTGCTGTCGATAAGTGGATTCTGGGATCCACATTTTGCTGGTTTGTTTTACTTCAGGTTCTTTTTGTTTTGAAAATATTCTTTGAAATTGAAGGGCTTTACTGATCACTCATGAAGTGCTGACTAGATATTTTCCGTTTTTGCTATAAAAGTTTGATCATTTGCCAAAAGATCATTTTCAATTTTTATTATCAGAAAATGCTCTTTTTCAGGGTTGTAGCAGTTTGTGCAACGTATCTGCGGATAGCAGCAATCTTATTTATGACCATGATCTGCATTCATCGTGTCATAGTAATCATGTACCCGTTTGACGATGTGAGTCATTATACTTTTAGCACCATAGTTTGGATTTTTAGGTTACTACATGTACTTGTTCTTGAAAAGGTCTCCTCCTAGTCGTTGGAGTGACCAGTACCACGCAGTAACTCCTTTTTCCGATGTATGAGGTAAAGCGTCATATAATAAATCAATAAGTCAGGGTTAAAATGAACTAATACTGTTTGAAACTAGACTGTTTGAAACATTTCAGTTGTCAAGTTTCCTCAAATAAGTATGATTTAACCATGGTAATTTATGCATGTCACATAATAATTAAACGAAGGCTTGTCAACGATTTTATCAATTCGCAATGCCTCAAAGAATTGAATTTCAAATATTATGTTCCAAATAAATAATCAATAATCATGCGTTTTACAGGTGATAACAGACTCACGAGGAAAGGTAGCATGTGTGTTCATCTGGATAGTTTCGTTAGCACCGCAAATATTCCCCTTCTTTGGGTACAATCCCTTCCACTACGACCCGATACGGGCTCTGTGTATTGCCGGTAAGAAATTACGTCTCAAAAACATATGTTCCAACGTTGAGCTTCTCCTTTTCCCACCCCAAGTCTTAACTCAAATAATGTTCGTTATTTCATGACTTACTTTCAGATCTACACACTGATAACGCAACAATAAGTGTGTCAAGCATAGCTGCTATTATCTACGTAGCCATACCTATGTTACTCATAACTCTTATCTATTCTAAGATACTCTACATCGCCATATCAAGCAGACGCAAAAGGTTTGATTTAAGATTAAATTGAATGCTTTTCTTACTTCTCCACAAATGTTTTATGTCACAAACGTATATTTTACTTGGCTGAATTTCATAAAACTGCTTATTTCTTATGCAAAATAGGTTAATGGATGAGAGTCTAAACTTTTCTCTAGAAGCGTAATTGTGTTTTCTTTCAGGCTGAATATAGGCCTTTTTAATTGTGTTTTCTTTCAGGCTGAATATAGGCCAGGTATCGAGCGGAAGGACCAGTAAACCGGGTAGTAAAGCCATCATCACGACACTCATACTGGTGGGGAGCTTCATTCTGTGTTTCCTTCCTTTCCTTGTTATCACTGGGGTCAATCAGGCTACTAACAGTGAGTTGGAATTATATTTTTAGCTATCGGTGTCAGATTAAAATAATTATCGAAAGAGTGTTCAATGGCATATTGTGATTCAATGTTATCGCTAGTAGTGAATTTTGGTTAAAAATTCGAGTTAAATTCAACATGGTTTTGGAATCTTAGGTAAGAAACAAAGTCTGTTATGTCAAGTATGGGGCCGCAAAAATACCAAGCCAACCATGTCACCATTTCAAATCACCAGGAGTGCCACCAGAGTTTTTAGTGTATGGGGAGATGAGCTCGTCCCTTCATTGTCTTGTTAATCCGTTTCTACTCCTTTATGCGAACAAGATGCTCCGTGACCGGGCTGTCACACCCCTCATGAAAGCACTGAGATGAGATCAACAATAGAATTTGGAGTGAGATTGAGTTACAATGAGTTTTTGAGTGTTGCTAGTGAATAATATGATAAGCAGTGTTTCGGCAGCATGAAATCTTAAAATCATGAAAACAAGCTCTCTTCGGAATAAATGAACTGGACGGTCAAAGATTGTTTCCATTTACCACTTAGCAGCAATGTCATTCATATAACAATCTTATTCTTCGAATGCAAAGGAATGATTTTTGTTGTTTGTGTTTTGCGAGTTTTTGTATGACGATAATATGTTAAGTGGTATGAAAAAGTGCCACTGAATTTGTTCAAATGAAGTTAAGTTTGTCCTTTTTAGAGAAGGATAACGAATAATTATAAAGAAAAGGGTTGAAATAATGATGAGACGGAAACTTAACACTAAATATCTGCAGGTGTGACTGGAGGAATGATAATCTGGGGGGAGTTCAGCTCTTCTCTACACTGTGTCCTAAACCCCCTCATATACTTCCACACAAATCTAACATTCCGGAAATTCCTTCTGAGACCTTTCCGGGGGACTGTCTTGGAGAAGACAAAGTTCTTTACTAAATACAATGATACCGGGACGAACCGCCAACATTTGAATATTTCGAATGCTATAATTTTGCAGAAGAACCCCCGTTTAAGTGCAGCAGCTCGACCATCCTCCTCCCTTCCTAGAATCTCATTAACAAAGATCCATAACCTATCCCACATCAATGAGAACAGTGTGGTGAAATCTCAACCGATCAATAGGAAAGTTCTAGCACCGACCATTTCTTCCGTTACTGATAACACAATCTTATCTCAATCCGACTTGTACAGTGTACCTGATACAAACACAATCATGTCTCAGTCCGAGTTCAGTGTTGGGGATAACACGGTCATGTCCGAGTTTAGTGTCGTGAGTCATGACTATGAGGAGCTGTGGGAGACCAATAATGACTGTTTTGAGATAAGACAAAACACCATTTGATGTGAACCATGAGATGTTGATTGTTGACGAGATGCTTGTCTCAAATTTTGATGTTTTTCATTAGTGATATGTTTGAGACTGTCTACTTTCGGAAAACTTTGATACTCGTCACTAAAAAAACGCTTTTTAGTTCTTTTGTCGTGAATATGAAGTTTCAATTCATAATGTTTCTTTTTTATTGTAATTTACAAACTTTCATTGTATGTAAAACAATTTGAATTTTGATGGACATGTTCATTGTTGAAAATCTGTGTGCGTCATTTCTGCAGACAATTCGGTGCGCCCGAGTGGTGGTTCCTACAATAAAATATCAATACCTCCTCCGACTGCAGACAATGCCTTTCCTACCACTTAACTTGTTACTTTTTGTCGCTATTTTAAAAGAAATGAAGGAACCCAAGCACTAGCAGTGTACTTCATCTTTTAATTAATAATTATTGATAAAACAGTTAAAAAGAGCCCTACCTTAATTAACAATAAAAACAGTTAAAAAGAGCCCTACCTTAATTAACAATAAAAACAGTTAAAAACAGCCCTACCTTAATTAATAATAAAAACAGTTAAAAACAGCCCTACCTTGCGTAAGAACACCTACAGTAACGCTGTCACGTGATCAAACAGTAAAACTAGATTGCATGTTGTGTCTCCACACAGCTTGAGAGTCAGCACTTAAGATAAAACATATACCTACTGCTTATTTGAAATACTCCAAATTATAATGCAATTAGTTACATGAGAATACAAACTTTGGGTCCTAATTATTTGTGGATTTTAGATGACCGTTGCAGACCATGCTATATCTAATTAACATTTTAGTCAAACAAATTGTTATCTTTCTTAAATTGACAAGCGGAAAGTTAAAATATATTGTAATGTCGCATTAAATACACGTAATACGTATTATAGTACGCCCTAAATAACTGATCGTGATCCACGATCGTGGTCCGTGATACCTAGACCTATAAAGCACGGAACATGGTAATTTTGCTACCACTACTACTTCTAAGAAATCGGGTTCCCGCAAATATCAACCGGAAAAAGGTCAAATCAGATCATATTCGTAACTTGAAATCAGTAGATTGTTAATGTTATTCATATTGTTACAGCATAAGAAATTAGGGAAAATTTCTTTGTATTGCACTTTGCAGTTTGCAGGCAAATTTCGGAGAAACTTGGTATCTGAATGGCGCAGCTTTTGCTTCCGGGAATTACCTAATATCTTGATCATATCGTGTGAATATCCCACAGAGAGGAGATCAATTTCCGTACACGTACTCCAGTTCGACACATACTCCAGTTCGACACATACTGGCACGGCGTAAAAGCGGAACCTGCTCCATGCTCGCCAAGGAAGTTAACTTAATAAATTTCATGGAAACTTTCAAATCCTCTTTTGCTAAATAATTAAAAGGCTTCCCTGAAACTCAGCCCAGAAAAATATATATATATAAATATATTATAAGATCTAAGTGATTGTAAAACGTACTATTCTCCAGAATCGCATGCACACTTGTCATTAATCTGATTCTCAGAAATTGAGATTATCATTGGCCTACGTAAAACACCTCTTGTGCAGCGTGTGTCAAGAAAAATGTAAATAGAATGATCGCTATTCATTCTACTGTTGATATAGTTTCGTCAAAAAATCGGATTGTGTCAAAAATTTTCGCGATGAAAATGTCCGTATAGTCCGAGACTAAACGGAAATTCGTTGGCTTTTCGTGTTAAAAGCGATTTCTCGACGGTTATCACCTCTCTAGATGATGTTTAAAACATTTGGACTTCATAGCATTTTTGTACTAAATGCAAAGAAGGCGTTTTGGGCCACACCCTTTTCTAGGGTTTTGCGGTCACTCGAATTTTTGTATTTTGGTCCAGGAATAAGGTCGTAGAGACTATTCCAATACACCAAAATGTGCCCAATAACTATATATTGATTTACAACTTATAAAGCAACATATACCTTAAAATGCTTATTTTCGGAAATATGGCCGAAAAACGGTTACCGGCTTGACGCAGTTCATAATTATTTTATTTAAATGAGACTCAATAACACTACACGAATCCACCAGCAGTTCATAATGTCTGTGCTTTTTGGCATATCCGCCTAGTAGTCGGAGACCAACAGTTCTAAAAGGCCAATTCGTTAGCTTTTGATCGTGTTAAAAGCGATTTCTCGACGGTTATCACCTCTCTAGATGATCTTTAAAACATTTGGACTTCATTGTATTTTTGTACTAAATGCAATGAGGGCGTTTTGGGGCACACCCTTTTCTAGGGTTTTGAGGTCACTCGAATTTTTGTATTTTGGCCAAGGAAGGTCGTAGAGACTATTCCAATACACCAAAATGTGCTTAATAGCCATATTGATAATGATATACAACTTATAAAGCAACATATACCTTAAAATGCTTATTTTCGAAAATATGGCCGAAAAACGGTTTCCACGATTACTTACCACGATTACTTTAGATAAGATATACCAGCTTTCGGGGTTGCAAGACCCCAAAAGCAGGCAGAGCATCCTAAATCCTCATGCTACCGTCCGCGTCACGCTGACCATCTATGTCCAGCCTCTCTAGTCTCTACTCTCTATACAAAACAGCTAGTGGGCCCGAGATCCGACCCATGTCCCTACTCCTATATAGTGTCCCGTAAGTAAGAGATCGTTCACGTAAGCCAGATTTTGGTCATTTAGACCTCCTCCCGCACTAAAATCCACTTTACCCTAAGTTAAAGCTAAATTTGTGGACAATTTTAACATGTGTACGGTGGCTCAGACCCGCTATCGTTTTTTTTTATTTAACCGATGTCAAATCGTTTTTATTTCAATATTGAATTGGAATTTCATGGCTCAAATCCGCCATGCCGTTTTAAAATTGATTTTTTTTAACCGATGTCAAATCGTTTTAATTTTAATATTGATCAGTGATTGGAAGACGTACTATTCTCCAGAAGCGCAAATCACTAATCTGATTCTCAGAAATTCTGCTGTCAACCTAAAATACTGAGAAATCAGTAAAGAAAAGATAGGCGGGCTTGAGATTATCATTCGCCTGCGTAAAATGGAAATATAATTATCGCTATTCATTCTACTTTTGATATAGTTTCGTCAAAAATTCGGATTTTGTCAAAAATGTTCGCGATGAAAATCTCCGTAGTTAAGTAAGCTTATTTTTACTTAATCATGCTGAGGAAATTGAAGTCCATGATATAGTGGAATACTGTTAACTGACTTTGACTGTAGCAATTAAGACATGTTATAAAATCTTGGAATGTTTCCATTTCCTGATAGAACAGAACTAGAAGAAGCAAATCTTTGCATCAGACTTTGTCTTTTGCTACTCAAAATAAAAGTTCGGATCCAATTTAAATTTTGTTCACATCTTCATCAGTATACGAAAATATGCTATAGTGGCTTTTGCTAAAAGTCAAAGTGACACTTTTAATGCTTTAACTGCAGTTCCATTGCAGTTAAAGAATACTATAACTAATTTGATATCATCTTGAATCTTTATATCCCACTATCTCTGAGAAATCGTCATTCTTCCAAAATTGTATAATACTACGTTTGATGTCCCTGTTTTTACTTTTAGACCAGTTCATCAGATAATATAAAAGATATTATTACCTTATCGGACGTTATTTGAACGGATATTGCGTGAACGGGCATCATTTTGAACGGACATTAAAATTAAATATCAAATCAGGTGAACATGTTCCTGGACAAATCTCAGTTGGTTGTGGTCCTACTCTGTTCCGGTTTTGGATTAGTTTATGTTTCTACCTTTCTCCCGCTCAGCTTGCAACCTTTCGTAAGTACGATTCTATTTAAGTTATGGTTAGTTATTCATAAGATTAAGAATCAATTTCCAGATATTGGACTGATCAATTTTAAAGTGGTTAAATTTACATTTTTCGAAACGGCTCTTTGCGTGATGATAATTATTTTTGCTGGAATCATTTATTCAGTTATAAATCGGGTACAAGCCGGCAACTATTTTGTTATAATCTGATATTTTCTAAATTATTTCTAGACCTACAGTGTTATCGACTCATTGTCCGTTGGTGGGATCAGCTTGCAACAGATCACATATTTGACAGTTTACATCACACAAACAGGTTAGCACAGTTCCATGAAGACTTAGAGTTCCAAGAGTTTATAAAGATGCAGTCAAGTACATAAATGTAGTTGACTGCATCTAAATCTGAATTTATCTTATCAATAAATGATTCCAAATCGGAATACTTAATACTTAAAAACTTTGATAGTAATCAATATATTCATAAAGGCGTAGCTCCCTTGGTTCCCTTGCTGTTTAAGACGTTGTCCAAAGAGTTCATCTTCTCTGCTGGAATTGTTTTGTGTGGAGTACCGTTTCTGTCGTTGGTTCACATATTTCCTCCGAAAGTTCACATATTTTTTGGTAAGTTGGCAGAACTTTTCCCCGTTAATTTGAATATATGTGTCTACTATCTAACACCACAACATTTTTAGAGTCTTCCAAACAAAAAAATTACCAATAGCTGGTTATTTACTAACGTTATGTTTTTTAAATAAATTAGCTGACCCCAAGGAACTAACAAGTTCCATTTTCAGGTTTCTGTTTGGGGTCTGGCTATGCTCTAACCTTTCTCTCTTTGATCCACATAATCGTAGAGAAAAGTCAGGAGAAGACGAAGAAGAAGAATAAAGTGCTTACCTCTAATTTTGGAATATACTCCGTCTGCCTTGGGTTTGGGTTCACTCTTCACGGTTTCATGAAATTAATCTGTTTTCCTCGTCAGCAAGAAGAGGTGTGTACTTTTATTTAGGCATTCTGGGTCTAGTCCACTGTTTTCGAGATTCCATGAAGAAATTGTGAAAACGGTGGTCCGGCGACAATTAGCATTTCATTGTTAGTTATCGTCGACCAAGAAAGTAGATCATAGATCGTTCTAATGGATTATTTTGATGACACTTAACCTAACTGTTGATTTGTTGATATCATCTCATTAAAGTATTATGTGCTTGTGCTCATGACAAAGGGCGGAGCAGACCGTTTATCGATGACATGCACCTTCTAGCAAGCAACAGGTGATAGGAGCTTGTTTTATGAAAGTTAGATTTAATTTAAGAAGGTGGAAAGGAGTAATAAATTCTTAGCAATGTTAATCAAATTTACATTTCAGGTTTACAAGACACACCTTAACACGGCAAGCCTCGTACTTTTCATTTTGGGAGTAGCAATCCTCTCAACAAATGTCATCTTCAAGAAACTGGGATGGATAACAGTGACAGAAACTGATCAAGAAACAGAAACAGAAACTGATCTGGATCAAGGAACAGAAACCACCAGTTTGATGATAAAACGTCCGACAAGGATACCGATCGGGCTTAAAGACCAAATCCCTTTGGTGGTGATAATCCTTTATTTCGGACTAATCAGCAGCGTCATCTTCACACTATTCTCAACATGCTCATTCAGTTTAAACCTACAAGCTGAATCAGTCATAGCGTTCGGATTAGCATTCTCCGGGTTCAGCGTGTACGCAGCTGTAAAAGGCGGAGTATACGCCTCCTACTCAGCAATCCTTGCAACTCTCATGATAGCAGGATTCCTGGTGTTGGGACTTTCACTGCCCAGGAACTGTGTATCTGAGCACACCTTCATCACCGTCCAGAGCTTGCTTTTCTTGGTGCCCTTCTCAGGTTTGTTCCTGGGTGCCGGGTGTGGCCTGCTAACATGTGAGACCCTCTATTGTGTCTCTACGATATGGTCCAACGAGTTTAAATACACTTCCTTGGTGATTGCCCAGGGGTTGTGGTCATCTGTATGTTGTATTATCCCAGCGACAAGGCAACCTTTAAACCTGCTCATTTTCACCACGGTCTTTACTGTTCTCTACTGTTTTTCAGCTCTGATTCTTCACAGTAGAATTAGAGCAAGGTTGGTAAAAAAGCGTAGCTTAACTTACGGTAGTAGGGCAACTTATACTACATGGACTAGTCAGGCAAGCGCATCGACTTCGGCAAGAGAAGCTGAATATGATGTTCCTAGGGAGTCCTGCCCCAATTATTGAAATTCTGTGACCATTTCTTAATGGCCACTTTATCGAAGGATCTCAAGGAAGCAAGTGAAAAGGATCGAGAATAAATTTAAGACATTATCCTCACTCACAAGTTACAATCGATCTCAATAACATGAACATTGCGAATCGTCCGCTGGTCGATATCAGTTGACAATCGAATGTAGTCGAGGTAATAGCAGACATAACTTGTGCTGGAAACAAAAATTTTGCATTATCGTTAACGGTTTGAATTTAGATGTTTTTAAATTAATCTCTATTAACATTGAATTTGTACATTGAATTTGTATGTATAATATTGTATATTTGTTGATCGTCCTTAACGGGAGTTTTGATTGTTCGGTACTTTTCCTTTCATGAAACCATTATAGGGAACGTGTCATTTTAATGTGAGTTGGCAAATTATATGAGAACACTAAAATCCATGCGAGTTGGGTGACCCTTGGGCGTCAGAACCTCACACTGTGCTAAATAGGTACTACTTTACTAAATAGGTACTACTTTCCACTTTTCTAATCCTATCCGTCACTCAAAGTGACACGCTTTTGTGACATTTTGCTAACTGTGACCTTTAGGGCCGATTGGTTCATATAAGGAGTGGTTAAGCCTAAATGTTTAAGCAAAAGAATTCAAGATGACACTGAATTTTTGAAAACAAATTTCAAAAGATCATATGTTGACAGTATAAAATGAAACAAATGACCTTCACATTTCAATCCAAGAACATTGATACAATCATGTTATATTCAATGAGAAGCCACATATTTAGTTCAACTATAATAACGGACACAATGGACTCGAAATTTCACAAGAATCAAGATTATAATGTGGAATAAATCAGTAAATAGTGAGGGCTCAAAGCATTGTTTATGGTTTCTTCGTTACAACCCTATTTTCGTCACACATCGATATTCTCAGTTTCTTATATGAGTGATGAGTCTCCAGAAATTTACCATTCCATGTCCTTCTTCTAACAGATTTTCTTCTTCTAACGGATGTCTTGAAACAGGTAATCATAGACCAATCCCCGCTGTCGCACAGGGTTTTACATGCCCAGCTTCTCAGACCTTAGATCTGATGTGAGCAGAACTTCTGTAGGGAGTCACGAGTCTGCTCCTCTGTTTTCTCTTTTCTGTTTTCTTCACAAACAGGCTCGTCAGCAGGGATTTCAGTTTCTGCTTCTTTTCATCAGCTCCTCGGATTTTCTTCGCATCTGAAATAGTGATATGATGACTTCGGGTTTAATTTGATTAGTGAGCATGATAAAGTCTATGGGAATATCATACTGATTAGTCAATTATAGTACCTCTCGTGTGAGAACTACAAAATAATATAATTGATCGAGAGCCTTCAATGAAATCAATTAAATCCTAAATGAATGTGATCTCGTTTAACTGAATATTATTTTCTATTCACGTTGGTATCAACTAATCCAGACAGTTCCAGACTCTTTTTTATAACTCCTACCCTAATTAGTGACCAAGAGTATCACTACCTCGCGTAGATAGTGGCACTGTACTAGACCAGAGCTGTCAGTTACCGCTAACTGACCCCATTTAGGATCACATTTTCTAGTATTTTCAGGGGTCTTTGTCATATTGCCACGGTTGAGTGATTGGGATACCGGAAGTATTAACCCTCAGGCCTCTAAGTTGACAGTAGTGTAATGTAACATGCGGGAAAATTGAGCAGTAAAAGAGGGACAATAAAGAAAGTTGAGTATCAATGCTCGTAACAGTATGCACGGAACAATGACTCATAGGACAATGACCTCCTAGACAATTGTAATCATTAGTGCACCTCAATACTGACTCATGCAGAATAGCACACACATTCACCCTGAGGTGTCCGTGAGTAAAACTTCTTTGCAGAGCGACGTGTCGCAAGATTTACATTTTTCAGGAAATGTTAGAAGATGAGTGTTATCACCTGGCAATGTGATGCAAGTTCTTAGATCTGGTCTTAAACTTAAACTGGTCTATACTAGACCTGGTCTTGAACTTGAACTTCTTAGATCTGCTCTTAAACTAAAGCAAACTTTATTTTGAGTACCTTGTTTCTTCATTCTTACAAAAACCCGGAAACAGTAAACACACGTACATTCAAACAAAGTTCACAGAACGGCTCAACGTTAGATTTTATTTAAAGTACGTGATGAAGGGAGTGCTTTAACAAATTCAGGATATTTTTCAACTTTATGATCCATAAATGCCAAGGGGGTGTACGAAATCAACCCCTGCTCAACAACCATTGTTCATTTCACGCTGAGATTATCTTTTAGACTTTAGACTACACGTGTAAAGCTTATCAGTCTAGACCTTGTTATCTTTGTCTGCTCCGAGGAGCCGGTATAAGTGTATGATAAGAATAGGGGGCTCTAGCTTCAAAATAGCAAGATATAAAACCCGGAAGTTTTTAGTGAGCTTTCGTAATTGATCTGGGAGCATGTAGGGAGTTTGTGGGAGCATGCAGGGAGTTTGTGGGAGCATGCAGGGAGTTTGTGGGAGCATGCAGGGAGTTTGTGGGAGCATGCAGGGAGTTTGTGGGAGCATGCAGGGAGTTTGTGGCCAAACTCTCAAATTTCAAAAGGGGCGTGTTGAAAATTTCGTGGTCATAAAACCTAGGGGCGGTTTCCGACCTAGGAAGCTATAAATTTGTAATGACTTCAACGGCAAGGTTACAAGAATTTATGTTTTTTTTTAAATCTCGTTATACTCCTATGATATCAATTAAATTCATCTTACACCCTGGTCGTTATGACATAACATGATCATGTGATATTATGACAGGGAGCAGCATGCAGTTCTATCAGGGTGTTGTACCAATTACACATAACCCGAGACGCAATCTTGGCAATTAACCAGCTTTATCACAGGATCACAGTACGTTTATTTATATGGAATATGTGATAAAATTAAAAACGTGTTGGGTTTCTAAGAGAGTAGATCATGTGGGCTGGGGTTCTCGAAATGAAATAGTAAAACAGTTGGTCACCTCGCCCTGTCTACAACCCAAAATCAATGTTCAGTAATGCTACACAGTGACAAAATAGTGCTGCTGAGAGGCTTCTTACCAGAGTCTCAAACCAAATTAGATTATGATTTTGGTACACTATTATCTAGTGGGAATTATTCCATCTTTAACTCTGAAAGCCAGTTTTAAACTACCTTTAAGCCCCTTAATTGTTGTCTAATCGAGTCCAAGACCGTCTGCATCAAGGTGTATGCACAGAATTGACGGGTCACGAATTAAAGGGTTATAATAAAACTATGACGAGGATTTGAATTCTTACCGTGAAGTGTAAGATCTGGACCAAGTCCCTCCCTTTTCCTTTTAGTGTCCCTGATCAGATTCTGACCGGTTCCCACAGGGCTACTCTGAGCTGGACTTCTGTCACCTGAACATCCGGGTTTAAACTTCACAAACATACTTCACATGAACACCTGACCTCAGCTGTATGTCACACAGCTACACGAAAGCTAATTTCATTTTCACACAAAGCAATTAACACAAGGCAATTAACACATGGTAATTTGACGGTTGAACGGAAATGAGTTGTGAGTAAGTTCAAACTCAGATCAGCATGCGAAATGACGATTGAAATTTGATCACGTGACGAAACATGGTATCTAATAATTTGAAAATGCCACTGAGACTTGAAGATCGCAAATCGAACGAAACTGACCTGATCCGATCATGGAAGAGAACAAGTGAGGGTACTTTGCGAGTAGGCTGTTACACGAGTTGGAGAGGGAGACTTCCTCCTTCTCTTTCTTGGGATTGACACTATCCTGAAGGAAACGACAGTTATATTTCATGAACAATGAACATGTTAGATTTAAAGGATTAGATGATTCATTTCCATAGATATTCATTTAAACTATTTAAACTGTCCTTAAAAAATTGAACATACAATAAAGTAATCAATATAAATTAAGTAATTGCGAAGCTGTGTTACCTGAGTTGCGTCGATGAGACGGGAGCATGAGGGATAAGATGAGGGGTAGGATTCTTCGTCAGAATAGCTTTCGGGGGTGAGGTCTGCACTGTGCTTGCTACATTCCGTATCCAGGATGAAGGTCAACAATCCGATCTGTAGGGGAGGTTAAATTAAAACAATTTTATTAGGAATTAAAACAGAAGAGATCCACAAAAAAGCCATGAACTTTATGATGTTTTCTTGGATTAGACTTTGCCGTTTGGGTGCAGGGATATTATCGGTAGATCAAAATCAAAACGGGATTTAATAAAGAGCTGTATAAACAAAAACATTGGTTTCAATATTAATCACAAACCTGATCTTTAGCTTTTGATCTGTTATGAACGGGAGAAGTATAAGACAGCGAGCATCCAGACTCAAACAGTCTCCTCCCAGCTATCCTCACAACACACTCATCTCTCCCAGCTATCCTCACAACACACTCATCTTCCTCAAGTAGTGGTCCAGCTTTATCCTCGAGGTAAGATTGATCAGATGTCCTGGTGAGTTTGATTCTTATCGGGCTGGGACAGTGAGGAGTTGAAGCGGGTGTACCCAGGCAGAGGGGAATAGGTCGAGTTGGAGAAGAACAGAATAGCGGGGACGGGAACTGACGAAGAGGGCCGGTCCTGGGTGCACAATCAGATCGAGGGGTTCCAACTCTCCGAGAAGGAGTGGATGATCTGCGGGGCATGTCAGGAGTAATTCTGCAACAGGATGTCTTCATTCTATTGAAGGAAGGTGTTTGGGGAGAATCAACACGGAATCTGGTGAATCTTCTGGCGGGGCTCCTCAAAATACTCGGAACAGAAAGATCAGGCAATATCAACAAAACTGGTCCATCTGATATATCAAAGTTCATCCTGCTGTCTCCAGAGGTGTCTGACCGGGACGAATCCCAATGAATGCGGGACATACTGGGAGACAAACTCCCGGAACTGAAATCAACTGAAGCCATAACAAATCCAAGAACTTTCAAACTGAATCTATAACTAACGGTAAAACACTTCAGTAGGTAATCGATTAGAGCTAA
Organism: Bolinopsis microptera; assembly: GCF_026151205.1. NCBI lineage: Eukaryota > Metazoa > Ctenophora > Tentaculata > Lobata > Bolinopsidae > Bolinopsis > Bolinopsis microptera. Next base: position 18,616,938 of record NC_087078.1, on the reverse strand, counting down.
GTAAGAAGTGAGAGGGTTCAGCAGCTTAAGAGGGGAATAACGCGTGTACACTCTTCTCCAGTGACGTGCACACTATCACGTGACCACGTGACCACGCTCGTCCAATTAGGGAGCTGGAGGGAGAAGTCAACCAATCAGAGCTCAGGTCAGGGTGGAGGTGGTAGACGGTGACCAATCACTGAGCTGTGCGTGATTAAGTGACGAATATTGATGGTAAGGTTAGAAACTGTATCTAAGTGGGCTGAGACGAAATTGCAATGAGCTAGTTTTATCGAGACCCGTTACCGTAGATTGGGGTAAAATCGCCGTGTCGGGGAACTTCGCCACTATTTTTCAAATAATCATTTTACTGTGTTGAATTGTTAGGAGATCGAGTTTTTGTATAGTATTGTGTTGAACAAATGGTTATAAAGGTATTCCTATTCAAAAATAAACGTTTACGATGTTAATTAAACTCAGGCAACATGAAATAATGCAATAAAGTGGCTAAAATTTCCTGCTTGCATATTTCCCATATTTTACAATTATATCCTTAATAAATTCTGTGTGACATCATTAGCATATGTCCTGTTCATTTAAGGGCGAATTTAGTTAGCCATGATGCACACAACTGATATTATAAAGTTTTCAAATTTGTGTGTGGCGAAGTTACCCTCTTCTGATCCCATCTGTTCGGCGAAGTTTGGCGCGAAATTCGCGCGCGGCTGGCAAAGTCACGCACGTGTATTGGCGAAGTTCGACTACATTTCTACTTCATCCCGGCGATGTTACCCACAGCATGGCGATGTTACCCCGGCGACCAAATTGCCCATTGTAACACGCAGGCTAGAGCTAGATAAGTAAAATTGGCAGGTATATCAAGGAAATATAATTGAGTTTCGAGTGGTATGGTGCTTAGCACCGAATATGGTATTGTTTCAGAATGGCGAAGTTACCCCATATTGCAGGGTAACTTCGCCCTGATTTCAGTGGCACCAATCTAGCTGACTATTTATGCCTGGCTGATGTGGTTCATACGAAAACATTTGCTTTACCAATCCTGTTCATATGAGCTATAAACTTTTTCAAGTACTCGTGTCGTATTTTCTACATAACATGAAATAGCTGTAAAACATGGCGAAGTTCCCCCATTCTACGGTATTTCATCAAGGACTTGATTGCCTGTTTTGTAAATAGTCTGTTAAATCTCTAAATGATTGGGTGGTGATTACTCAATCAGGCAGAAGACCCGAGAGTTTTTCCCATAATCAGTGGTAACTAATCTGGTCTAGTAAATTCGGTCGATTAGCAATGGTTACCTGACATTGTTCCAGGCAGTTACCTCAAACGGTAGTACACCCTTTAATCTGCCAAGGTTCCCTGAAAAAGTCACTGGAAGAAATATCGAATATTACACTTAGACCTGGGAGATGATAAAGTTGTACTTCAGTTTGATCACTGGTTTTAAACTGGTCACAAAATGGACTAAGTGTTCATCAGAACCCATCAGAATAGTTTCTAGCTTACACTTTGATCACGTGATCACGTGAGAGGTACACCTTATTCCGATAAGCTAAGCACATGTTCAGATCGAGCACTTGACCTTGCGGCATAATCCAACCACCATCATGCATCACTCTTTTGTTCCAGTTTTAGCGGGACAGTGGTTACGGCGGTGGTTACGGCAGTGGTTACGGCGGTGGTTACGGCGGTGGTTACGGCAGTGGTTACGGCAGTGGTTACGGCGGTGGTTACGGCGGTGGTTACGGCGGTGGTTACGGCAGTGGTTACGGCGGTGGTTACGGCGGTGGTTACGGCGGTAGATCATGATTAAAGTACTTATTATTATGGCTTCCAAAATAGAACATACTTGTATTTTTCAATGGCAACAGTATTCATTATATTAGACACAATTAGCTTCAATCGAGCTTTCATCAATGTAACATTGTTTAACTGATACAGATAATAATAAAATTGTAGATAATAATGCGGCTTTTTGAGACACGGCTCGGCTGTGTTACAAACTGAAAATCGTTGCTTTCTTCGCAATTCAAAAAATAATTTTGTTACTGATATCAAGTTTACATTAACTCTAAGCCCCAGATACATAAAATGTAGTTTTTTGAAATGATACACGAAAAAGTATTGGTGATATTCATTCAAAATTGTTAATTCATTCAAAATTGTTTACGCATGGAATCAGCAAATAATTGACAAAATAGCTATGATCTGCAACACTGAATTAACTCTTTGTTCCAATATTTAGATCCAGCTGTTGAGAAATGTGCTAAAAATATTTACTTGTGTTTGACATGTCTGACATGTTTAATACTGTCCTACCACTGAGCTGAAATACGTGTTGACGTCCTTCGCAGTGTGCCATATAAAAACATGATACAAAGTTAATCGAAAAGTCAGAACAAATCCTTTTGCTCGAACTTAACCTCATAAAATAAATCCTTGTGTTTAGACTTTGAGCGCTACGTTGCTGATGAGGGTGTTTCTGAGGAGCTGCTTCTTGTAGCTGTACCACTTCCACTGGGCATTTAATGCCGCCGTGATATCGTGTGAGGTCGGGTACGGGAAATTCTGAGGGAAGATTTTATATTTAATCCAATGACTCAAAGTAATTCTCAGCGGTTTTTCGTTTGATAATTCAAATTCAATGAACATGCTATTTTTACTCGGTAACGCTAGATAATTTTGTTATTTCAAGATAGATCACGGAGTCCAACGGCCTTTTATAATTACATCATATCAAGTAACAAATATATTGATTTGATTTTATTCAGTTTTATATAATGTATAATATAATAAATTTTAATACAATGCAAGTAAATGCAAAGTTGAAATCAGAATTTTCCATAGCTGTTATCGTATTCAAGACCTGATAACCTCACCTAAAAGTTGAGGTTATTTAATCTGATTCCTCACTTTAAATCTAGTTTGGAAATTAATTAGACACCGTGATAAAACAAAACTATGTTTTTTAACACGAGATTTTCACTAAATTCCCGCAATATTCTAGAGATCGTGTCATACGATCCAGTTTATGGAGCAGGAGAAACAAGAATAGCTTACTATTTCGCAGTTTTCGCTTAATTCATGATACATATGACTCAAGTATTGAGTCCGTCACGGACACTGGAACCCATTACATTTAGCTAACTTTAGACTTTGACACAAAAGCTGCGATCATATATTTACGGAAACTTAAATAATCAAGCACCTGTACAATTTTGATTATTCACTTATTTCTTCATCACAACCGTTGATGATTATTTTGTTACGGTTATTCTTTAGAATACAGTTGCTGCAGGCCCTCTAACTTCATTAGCCGATATGCTTGTTCTAAACAGCTGCATAACCAATCCAGGTCAGCTTATTCATGCTCTTCAAATCATTCAACAAGGATCATTCAGCTAACTGTATCGAGCCAGTAACCATCTGGGAACACCATGTATTGATTGGGTCCCTCAATTAGCGTCTATTACCCTGTAGATACTCAACGGGTAACACTCTGCATGTTCACTGATCTGTCTCTTCAATTAACGTCAATTAAAGTCCTGTTAGGTCAATTAGTGTGGAAGAAGCGAACAGGCTCTCACAGCCCCTTAACAGTTATCCGGGACATCTTCAGACGTTTTTAGAGTTGAAGTAATCCTGCTCATCAGCAGGACACTATGTGATTTGATTTGAAACTTTTACAAATAGCAAATATACAATACAGCAAAGAGAATTAAAATAAACGACATCATGAGGCATTATCTTGTGTAAAAGTCGTCGACCATATTGTATAAATACTAAAAGCATGGGTAAGTGGTACAAGTGCTAATCGTGTTAATACCGGAAATAGGACAGTACGAGGTATGGATGGTGTTTAATAGTTGCTGAGAATGATAATGATATTATAATAATTAATTATAATTAAGGATAATTAATTAGGATTAAGGGATATCGAGCTTTACCTGAAATCTAGCTTTCAGAGATATCAAGACGTCTGGAGGTACAAAGTTCTGGAACAGTTTCTTACTGATCACAACACACTCTGCATTGCTGGACACCTGATAATATAGTTATAACTTAAGACAGAACTTTTCGGATTATTCACCATCTCAACAGCTTAGTATACACCGGTTAAGACTATGGTTCCTCAAGAATTTTCCAATGTTACACTTTCTAGGAACTGATATTAACCGAGTTTCTGATTCAGGATGTTACTGAAGATAGTAATGAAAATGTTTTAACACCTCAGTACTGTGTATTACTACAGCTCAACCTGCTCAGTCTGACTAATTGGGAATATAAACTCTTGATAACTTAAGACATAATGTATCTAGAAGTGGGGTTGTTGTTGTTAGTTAATACGAATAACCATCTAACACTTTTATTTTCTAAACAGAATTGTCGACTGTTACTCACAATATTTTCATTGAACAGGACGGTATATGTTAGAGAATTGAAAATTAAATTCATTATTTCGGAGAAACTTACGACACTAAGAGAAATATCGGGCATTTCTCCTACCAGACTTTCGAATCCCTGAGAGTTTGTACTGAGTTATTGCGTATTGCTTCGACTTATAGTTATAGTGAAATGCAGGCTTTTGGAGAACATTTAAATCAGCATATTTATAGTATTCATTCGCCGTATATAAGTAGATCACTTTAACTGTTAAATATTACGCTAGTAATAATTCGATGTGGCATTTCATCATTAATCTCGAACTTTGTTTCAATTATCAAATCATATTAGGATCAATGACACTAAATAACTATGCACTTCTTTTGGAAATAACTACGTTTGTTAAACTTAATGTTAATAAAATAATGTAAACAAAATTCACCAAAATGGTTAATTTTAATAGTTAGAAAATCCAAATTCGGACTCTCCCGGGAATTAAGCGTAAAATTAAAATAATAAAACTCACGAAAGTATCTCCAGGTTTCAGGGTCCTGACACAAACGAACATGCAAACTTTAGTTTCAGGAGTGCTGGCTGACTTAGCACTTGTGGATGTTCCTTCTGATATTGACTCCTGCAGATATATTCATTTTCGTTAGATCACGAACGTGTTGTCGCATTAATGGGGGCATTCGGTCAGATATCTTTAATTAGAGTAGGTGGGTTTCATCCCTGTTCGTCGTCACGAGATTAGACTTCTTCTTGTTATTTTCATTCTAATATCTACAAATACGACCCTATAATATAGAAACACGGGCAAGATTCCATACAGGATGTGTCTCACAAGCTAGCAGCCGGGTTTCATGAGAGACTGCGCCGTAATAAACACGATCCCCATGTTGCACGTGCAGTTGTTCCCGTGGTTGGGTCTAACAGTAACAGTCACGTGAACTGTCTCCTTGAAATATAACAACACACTAATCCTATCTCAAGCTCTCAAGGTTTACCGTTTTACTGGTTGTATTATACGCGAGAGAGCATTGTTCTGACGAAAATGAGTTGAGAGGACGAACTTTAAGACTATTTAGGTAAAGAGTGACGGGGTTATGTTCCTTTAAACTTTTAAACGTGGTTTGATCTTACTTCACTAACTCTCTCTACCATGGATAGAGCTGTTAACACAAACTTGACTCTGACATTGTCTACAACAGCTCCTCTTATGGGATGAAATCTGAGACTGTCCATTCGGCCATTCCTAAAAGTGACTAACAACCTAAGAAATACTGATAATATTCACCAGTTCCAAAGCAGGCAAATCTGTTAAAGTATCCGATTTAAGCGCTTGGTTTAACCATTGGTCATCACTCATAAGTTTAGGTCGCGTTATTTGTCACGTGTCTATATAGTGATTACGTGTCTATATAGACCTTACTGTCTGTTAAGGTTTGTAGCCCTCAATCCTCATTCCTCGTATTACGCAGTTTTCTGGTTTACTTTCGTCACCAAGTGTTATAAAACTAGAAATTAGGAACCAATGAGTACACAGGTGTCTGGTGGGTCTTAATTGGATCAATACAGTGTTATAAAGATATAAAGATGGTCAACTTTGATACAAAATGTTGTTAGTCATTGTCGAGTCTCAAGAGTGATCGCTGTCTACCAGTTCCGTTGTCAGTTCTGTTACCTGTGTATGTTTGCTACAGGTCCTTGGCCGAGAACATGGACTAGGAGTTGGAGTGGGAGTTGATTCGAGGAAATAGCGAATCTTGCTGTTCTTTTCCTTTTCTGAAAGCACGATTCTCGTGAATGAACGATCCGTAGCTACATGGTTTCATTGATCCTTGAATTTAAATCTATAACACCAGCCATATCGAATTTCTCGAATTGAGAATCAAATCGGATTCTAAAGTACTTACGTTCTAGCGAGTTGAACTCAAGGTCGCAGACATCAATCTCATCAAAGCCATGTTTTCTCAGAGAATCTATCACCTCTTTAGCTTGCTCTTTCAGTTGCTTCTCAATCGGCATAGCTGAAACTACTCTACAAGTCCCCTGTATAACAAGGTTTATAATTATTTGTGATATTGGTTTGATCAATTATCAATAATCACGCTGTATTTCTTAGCTGTAATTTTGTAAGAGACATATATTTTAGTACGACAAGCACATCTGGAGAAAAACTTATGAAACCAAAAGCTGGGTTCAAAAAAACGCATTTTAACTGCACTCCTCATCTATTATCATTAAGTTTGACTAATATATAAGACTAATATAAAACTAACAGATTTGACGACGTAGAGCCATTCCGTATTCATTTCCCTGACAATGACACTCCCCTTTCTGAAGTAATGAACCACACAGTTCATCGGGTTTGTGTAGAGTATGTGGGTAGGGAACCTTTTGAACGCTTCACACTCTTCCCTGGGATTACGACAAGGTTACAGTGTTTTGATATCTAGATTGTTATGAAGTTTTTAAGATTCCTTATTTATAGTAAGTTATATCGAATAAAGCATGATTTGGGGGGGGGGGGAGGGGGGGGAGGATGTTAATTCTTAGTAATCCGAGTTCTTAGTAATCTGAGTAGATTTCGATCCTCTGAAAAATATTCAAGATTAATTATTCACTGACTCCTTCGATAAGTTAATCCAATCTAAAACCGTTCTTTAGCGGTTTGCCCTTTAACACCGCACCGGAATTTTCATATTTATTCATATTATTCACATTATTCATATTTATATTCATATTTTCATGTAATACTATTACATGGTATTAATGTTATGAAACATCTACGTAATACCCGGCCTCGATTCTCGTTATAAAAAGATCTGACTCAAATTGGACTCCAAATCATTTCAAATTCACCTGCTCAAAAGAGATTAAGACAAAACACCTACAGGACCATTTAGGATAAACGATTTAGAAAATTCTGGAAATCCCTCATAAAAAATATTTGTAACACGACTTATGACCGGACTTTATTTTAAAATGTGTCTAGTAATCCAGACTGGTAACTTAATGTTCCTATAAACTTGAATCCACATATTATGTAGGTGCTATTACATTTTATGATATCATTACATAAGGGGAAATCATACCTTTTATTTTACAGGGCATAGTCAAAGAATTCTGCTGTGCATTTACATTACAAAATAATTTGGTTCAAAGAGATTCTTAAAAATTCTGATTTTATGAAGATGTCATCGTTTAAGCTTTTGTTTTACAAGGCGTAGTCAAAGAATTCTGCTGTGCATTTACATTACAAAATAATTTGGTTCAAAGAGTTTCTTAAAATATCAAATAACGGAGTAGTTCGCTGTTTATTAGTCTCATGATTGAAATACTGATATCTGGATATTATCCGGTTGGAAGAGACAAGGACAAGTGAAACAAGGAAGTTAGGAGTAAGGGCAAATTTTCGGCGTCAACGCCATCTTCAGGCTCAATAAATGTATTTAATTGTAGTTGTTTCACTTGTCCTTGTCTCTTCCAACCGGATAATATCCAGATATCAGTTTCTTAAAAATTCTGATTTTATGAAAATTTCATCGTTTAAGCTTTTATTTTACAAGGCGTTGTCAAAGAATGCATTTACATTACAAAATAATTTGGTTCAAAGAGTTTCTTAAAAATTCTAATTTTATGAAAATTTCATCGTTTAAGCTTAATATGGACGAAAATGGTGGCTGAATTCGTCAGCAGCGAACAAAACCGCGAGAATTAACCAAAACGTTTTAATACTTAAATATTAAGTCCCTTCAATTCGAGCACTTTTAGCTAATTTGGCAAAATTCTTTCGTTTAAGCTTTATATGGAAGAAAAATGGTTGCTCGATAGGTCAGCAGAAAAAAAACGCGAGAATTAACCAAAACGTTTTTATACTAACATGTTAGGTCCTTTGAGTTGGATCTCATTTTAATGTTTAAAGACTTACCTGTGAAGTGTGAACACATCAATACCTTCTTTTAATGAACTACCTTATCGGACCTTATTTGAACGGACATTAATTGAACGCTGGAGGCCCTAGCGTTCATCTTAATGTCCGTTCAAATAATGTCTGTCCGTTTAAGGTCCGTCCAAATTAAAGTCCGTTGAATTTTTTTCAAAAATTATTCGACTGCGAACTTATTGTTCAGGTTATGACAACTTTTTAATTTCAGTTAATTGCAATTTCTATCAGTATCATCGGACTAAACTATATATCATTCTATCATTGGATCAATGATAAACAAGTTATTATAAAATTTAAATATTCTAATTATCATATTATGGCACTTTTGCACTTTCTTGATGTACGGTTCCTCGTTCATTTCATCGGAGTTACTATTAAATATTAATCTACATCCACATCTTCTAGATATCTTACAACTGTTTGTTTATCCAACTCGTAGTTGTACCGGGTAATGAACGATATCGACTGCTTTACCGGAGATACTAGAAAGCCTGAAGTACAACTTGAGATTTATCTCTAGCCCCCACTTGGCATAGGCTACCTTCGGTGGTTCATGTCAACGACGATTCTTTCTACCATACCAACCATCTCGATATTATGAAATTCATAAACCGGGATATCTTTCGAGGGATATGGCCGGCGTACCTTCATACCTCATCTGCACAGCATTTAACATTTTTAATGCCTAACGACTCCTTTTCAGTTTCTTACTTGTTGTATGAAAAATTTATTTAAAAATTATCTGTTAAAATTGAAAAAAGATAAATTCAGATTTTTAATGGTTTTGAACTCCTTCGAGCGTTTATTTTAATGTCCTTTCAAAATTATGTCCGTTCAAATAAGGTCCGATAAGGTATATATATTTTTTAGGCGCCATCCAACTTCAAACTTTTGAATTCAAGTCAGATGTATCAACCATTGAATAATGAGCGCCAATTTTCATGATAAGACTTACGCTGTATAGCGACAGGGGTAAATATTTATTGTTTATGTTATTAGTTAAGGTATTAGTTAAGTTATTAGTTAAGTTATGTACTTATAAGTTCAGTTAAAGCCCTTTACTAAACACTTTGGGAACATTTAACGAAGGTAATTACTCTCTCTCTCTTTCTGTTCTGGTCAACGGTTTCTGGCCTCTTACTAAAAGATGGAGGCCTTCTCACCGTGCCCACAGAATGCAACTCCTGCTAGCTGCACGCCAGGACTCCCAAAGTATATACGAAATCATAAAATAATAAATATCAATGCAACAGACCCCTGGAGTCTTGAAGCTGGTAATTACAATAACATAACATTAACTCAACGTGGGTGCCTGTAATTATGTACAACTACATCATTAGCTGTCCCAAAAGCTGGCTATCTATTAGATACCTTATGTTTTATTATATAGTTAATATTGGTAATTGTTAACTTATATATAATATTGTTAGTTGTTACATTTATAGTTTATATTGGTAAGTTCGAATTGTTACGCACTAAGTCGATTTGTAAATCAAGGTTTGATTGACGCTATATTACGTCGTAATAGTAATACCTAATACTTGTGACTGTCACAAATGTGACATCATGCATTATGTAGTCACTGTGCCTTTGATTATGTAGTCACAAGCTGCCTCAATAAGTCAATAGCTTGCTAGTGGCTACCTACTAAATGATAATATTATCAATATTATTTATATGAAAAGAGCAGTTCCCCGGGATTATCAGAAATTGTGAACTCTAAACATCACAACAATGCGACTCATAGATAGATAAATAATGTTCCTATCCGGATACAGCATCAACATTACTAATGCTATAATAACACTTCTATAAGCTATAACAAGTATAACTGATGTAACTGCTATAACAACACTGTGAACTCACTTTAAGTACTGTATGTGCTCCATTTCCCGAGGATTTTTTGCTCCTTGTGCGTTCTTCACTTGCGCATCAAACATTGGTAGGAAGTCCTGGAATAAACCCATGAACTATTCGCACGTTCCGTTTTTATTAAGTTAATAGAATTTTAGTATGCTGTATCATGGATGTGGTAGATTTGTCGACTTGTAGCCATGGTGATTGTTAACCACATAATTTAAGTGATCCACCATATACTGGGTAAGTTGTGGGTAAGTAGTGGTACTAGGTATACTTGTACACTGGGTAAGTACTAAGTAGTACCTTTGTGTCCTACGTCAACCGGGAAAAAATCAAATATATGGGAATCGGACACAATTAAGGGCGGTAGATACAATAGCGGACGACACGATGACGTAGGACACAAAGGTGGTAATTTCCTAAAAGGTTAGACACGAGGGCGAATCAAATGACTCACTTTAACATGGACAAAAGGGTTTTGAACATGAGCAAGAAGGAGACCACTACTTAGTACTTACCCGCACTTCAGTACGATTACCTTTTTTCCCATATATTTGATTTTTTCCCATATATTTGATTTTTTTCCATATATTTGATTTTTTCCATATATTTGATTTTTTTCCTTATTCAGAGAGTTGGGAACAGTAAACTTACTTTTCGGACGGGTTTTTTATTTTTAACCCTTGACTACCCTAGGACTAGACAATCATGAATCTATCTAACATCACGACCTCTGATCCTGTACAGAGTTTTCCCTACAAGGACCTTGGAATTCAGACTTCAGATAGAGTTGTTGGCTCCGTTATAGCTGTCTGCACGATTGGTGGCCTTGTGGGGAATGTCTTCGCGGTTTTCTACTTCTGGTCGAGGAGGACGAAGAGCATCCATGACATGCAGTACCTTGCCATAACTACAGTGGACTTGATAACTCTATTGTCGTGCACTGCAATCGTGCCATCCCTATTCAATCAACGACATCCCACGCTTTTTGCCAATGCATTCTTCTGCACTGCATGGTCGATGATAACTATGTTCACAGCAAGAATGTCCATGTTTCTAGCGATGATGATATGTGTCACCCGCACCATTGCCATGAAGTTCCCCCATCTTCATATCAAACGTTTTCATGTGGTCAGTGCTATCGCAGGATATTCTTCATACATGGGGCTGCATTATTTGATCTTTGTCCCTCAAAAGTGGAACTATGGAGAATACAGCCCCTGGTTGTCCCTTTGTAGATTAGTTTCAATAAACAGAAAGTGTCATGCCAGCGTTTGCATTGTATTTTGTCCTCATCTCATACCTCATAGAACTTACCGTTCCGTCGCTTGTAACATTTGTCTGCTTCGTTATTGGAACTCGGTTCTTGATAACCCGGCCGCCGCTCAATGCCGAAGGTGACAGAAAATTTCGTCGTGTTTCTGTCACAGTTTCCATATTCACAGCTGCTTTTCTTTTGTGTAACACTCCATGCTTTTTATACTACATAACCGAGGTTACGGCGATTTATAATGCTCGTGTCAGGGAATTCATATACAATTCGAATGATTTTATAGTTTATGGCAGGCTTCTGTTGCAATATTTTGTAATCATGCTTAACGCGGCCATTAACCCCATACTTTATTTGTTGAGGATGCGAGGCTTTCAGCGCTGGATTGGCAGATCTCTTCCCAATGAAGTACATGGAACTTCAGGTATTGACTCAGGACTAAGAAGGCCAAATTCAAACCGTCAAACAGAGGAATGTTTATAAATGTCATCATACGACTGAATTCTGAAAACTGGTCTACATCCGAGTGAAAAAGACTCAGATCCTGAACACTTTACATTTGCAACGAACCCCACAAGACAAACATATACCAAGCTTTATTTGGTTGGAAAATTACGTGAGCTTCAACGTAATGTCCGCCCAAATTAGAGTCCAGCTACCATGTACATTTTTGTGTTCATAATTATTAACTATTATATTATTAATAACTATTTATTTCCGTCCACGCAATGTCCGATAAAGTGTCAATTCTCTATTTCTAGACATAAAAATTTCAAAAAAATGAGTTTACAGCTTTTCCGTCACATAGCTTGTATATTTTTTCGTCAATATTATATGTAAAACTATAATAAATCAAATGTGAACCTAAAAATATAATATTGTTTCACTTTCAAAATAAACTTCACTTTAAAAGACATTGTCAAAATATAACAACCTTTTTATCGATGACCAGCAACTCCACGTCACTCTGTGCTACAACAGTAGCGTTTCTAGTTTGGTTCAGGAGGAGAGCTGTCTCCCCAAACTGGTCTCCTTTCTCCAGCACACACCTTGTTGTCACGTACATTTCTCCCGTAGATTCACTCTGCTGCATCTCGTTTATCATCACTGAACCATGTCATGATTATTTTGTGTTAAATACTTTTCAAATTTTACAGAGTACAGCAATAGATGATCATAAAACCGTTCGAAAATATTGCCCACGGCTTTAAAATATGATGGACATTGGGCACCCAAACACGGTTATGGAAATGTTAAGTTTGTCTCAAATCAAACAAAGGGTATAGAACTCACTGTGAACCACAGTGAGTAGTAACGAGCACAAAAATCTAACCTGACCCGGAGATAATGATGTAAAAGTAAAAAGGCCGATGTCCCTGTCTGATGATGACCCTCGAAGCGCTGAAACTGGAGTAAAACCCGACCTTACAGAGCTGTATCTGCATGGGGTGCGGATACTGGGACAGGAGCTTCATCTGCAGGAAAAGTTTGTGGACTTGTTGGAGAGAATCATTGGTGCGCTGATGGGAGGGTAGATGGAGGGTAGCTTTAGCGTTGTTGGGCAGTCGAACGTACTGTGCAGTTAATTTGTGGTTAATTGGTGGTTAATTTGTGGTTAATTGGTGGTTAATTGTTGACTAATTGGTGACTAATTGGTGGTTAGTTTATGTTATAGGTGCAGGCTCTAGTACACAGATATATTGTGTTATTAACAGAAAATATAATAAAATTATTGGAGGCTCGTGTGCCTCCGAATTTCGAATTAAATTCTGGTGAAACATAACATATATTTGCATAATATTTTCTTCTAGCTATTTCATTACACAGTTACTCAGTTACATATTGTTATCAGGCACGTAGCCAGGGGGGACCATGGGGCTGCAGCCCCATAGTCGCGGCCTGGTAACTGGGCTGTGTTTATGACGGCAGTCTGTACTGTTTAAGTGTTTAAACGGCAGGCAATTGACTTCAGCATTCCGTAAATTATTCCCAAATCCCACTATACATTCTTTAATGCCAAATGTCGTCTAAAACACCCTATTTCTCAAAATTTTTCCGGGGGGCTGCGCCCCAAGACCCCTGCCGCAGCTTCGCTCGCCGAGGCCCCCCCCCCCCCCCCCCAAAGAAAGATCCTGGCTACGTGCATGATTGTTATTCGTGTGTGCTCGTACAAGCCCAAAATGTAACCTTGTTTTTGCTGGCCGCACTGCTGAAGTAGCCGGCATCAAACAACAACTCTTCCTTTGACCCAGCCATTCTCTGAACTTGTCTGATCTGCTGTAACGACATTAAGGACTGAGAGTTCTCTTCAGCTGCTCGGACAGCATGGCTGCAGAATATTCATTTTGTTCTAACAGTAACTGAGTAATGGAATTTTCCGAATTAATCGAGTTTATAGCGTAAACCGTTATTTCTGTTCCTATGACGCTAACAATTTAAGGTAATATTTCTACTCACGATGTTAACATTGAATGAACGACTCATTTTTGTTTGTGAAATATAGGGGAAATTCCCAAATCCCTGTAACTCAGTAACCTTAACTGTTAAAATTGGCGAACTAAATGCATGACTTAAGACTGTAACTAACAAATAAAACTCACCTTCGACAGTGTTTGGTACTGATAGCCAGCAGAGCCACAAGACGGACAATATCTTTAAAATCATAACTCTTGAGCCGAGTGTGTAGTCCTAGGTTCATCGTTCTACTCTGTTTTTGTGGCTGCTTCTTTGAGTGACTGTGAACTCGTGTTCCCTTGTCAGTGTCTTCACCTGATGCCGTTATTTAGTTAGTGGTCTAAGATAGTAAGATAGGTTTTAGGGTTTTACTTTTAAAGGGTTTTTTAAACAGTTTTTAAAGGGTTTTTAAAGGGTTTTTAAAAGGTTTTAGCTCACGTTATTGCAAAATAGTTCAAAACAATTCCATAGTCGTAACAAAAAGGACTTTAGATGGCGTGATCGAGACACTTTAATCTAAAACCTACACGCGGCGTTGAGTACAGAGGTTCTTCTAAGCAGATCATGCTTTAGCTTGCTCTCCTTCCGCCGCTTCTCTGGGCCATGTTTTTTGGGGATATGATCTTTAATAACCAGATCTTTAGCAAGGTGGTTCTTGAGATGAAATATTAGTTCCTTGTTTACCAACACAGTGTCCCGCTGACCAACTATCGACACTTTGCGTTCTTTCATCTTCTTACTTTTGCATTTAGCTAGTAATCAAATTGAATTATAATTCAGACGGTAATAAAATTGAATGAGGTGTTTTAATAAAAGGATGAAATGTTGCATAAAAAAGGATTATTCTTCTAACAATAAACATGAGGCAAAATCAAACATTTAAATCTGTTGAATAATCTGTTGTTACAGCATGTTGACAGCTTCGTGTTGGTCCTGTTACATACCAGCGCTTATTAATAGGCATAGTAACATGTCACGTACTCAAAAAGAACGAGCAAGTTCTACCAAATACCACTATAATATATCAGTATCATATTATATACAAAACACACGAAAGAATAAAATAATCGCGCCACATGTCCAACATGCACACTTGCGATGCTAATCTACCATCCTCAAGGTGGCCGCCTCAAAGTTGTGAAATTGTTATCAATATTTATAACTTGGCCTATTGTTAAAAGCGCAAGTTGGTCAACGAACTGCTAGATTGATCAGGGCTAAGTTACTAAGTTACTCAGTTACTAAGTTACTAAGTTACTCAGTTACTAAGTTACTAAGTTACTCAGGGCTAAGTATCTCTGATACTTCAAGTTCTTGGCTTGTGATCTCTGAAAATTAGCGTAAATTTGGACCACATCTCAAGATGTTTAAAATTTGTAACAATTTTAGGTCAGCACACATACTTATAAATTGGTCTATTATAATAAAAAGCACGTTGGTCACGGAACTATTAAATTTAAAATGAGTTGGCTGTTATAGTCTGGCAATGAATGATACTTCACCTTGGTGACTTATGATCTCTGGAAAGTGGTGGAAATATGGACCACATCAAACGTTTTAGACTTTATAACGATACAATATTTGGTCACTTAAACTTGAAAACATTTTAATTTGTCAAAATCGGCTAGACTGTGCACGGTGCAGTTTTCAGAATCATACTCATTTTTATAGAATTTAGACATGTAATTTGCATTAGGTCAGTGGACAGATCGTCAGTAAATTCATTTGTGACACAATTCGATCTGTTGTAGGTTTATAGTCTACCAAGACGCGGGCCGAATTGGACTCGTCGACGGTCTTGAATATTTGAAACAAATATTTTACGAGTATCACCCGTTAAGTCAATCTGTCGATTTCAACATTGTACCAAAGTCCAAATAGTTGTAATTGAACTATTAAAGTTGAGTTCTATAGCTATCAAATCATGATATTATTGAAATGCACTCACAATAAACAGTTTCAGGGCCTAAAATCTCGTTTTTTGACGACAAGTTTTTCAAGGGCCATGATTTAATTTTTGATTTTTCAAGTGTTGTGCTTTAGAATAGAGAAAATTTTACCGGCGAATCTTTAAAATAACTGTCATAGCGTAAATATGAAATAATAAAGATGATTGTTTAAAAGGTTTAAAATAATTCCCGAAGAATTCAATAATTCATTCGTCATGCAGAAATCAAAATAAAAGTGAAAAGAGTTAAAATTCAGTACTTCAATATGCGTGCTCGACACAAAAGGATCGTTTGCTTATCCACAATATTCATGAAAAATTTGAAAAACTGCTATAAAAGTTCTCCTCCGCCTAAACAAATTAACAAAGTATCAGCACAATTAACTGCTCCACTAGACAATTGTGTTACTATTTCAGACAAAAGAAATTTCTTACCGATTTCATATCTTCAGATGCAGCTATTTCTCGATATCGTAAGCAGTAGAAACAAAAACTTATCTGGAGGTCAGCTGAAAAGTGAACATCCTAGAATCTTGAATCGCATGTAAAAGTTTAAGTAGATCTTCCATGATGATTCGTGCACAGATTGACAACATAGTACGTCATACATCAGGGCTAATAGATTTACATTTTACCCTATCAGTCACATTTTTCCGGTCATCATTTGGCTAACAAATAAATTCATATGGCCCTAAGTATAGTTACAGGAACCAAATTTCGCTATAAGGGCCAAAACATTAGGGCCGAATGTAGATTAGATTTTTTTGTATTTTAACCTAACATTACATTGATATAGTAAAGATTTTATATTTGTAAACCTTTTAAACCTTTTAAACCTTATATAACATAACGTATAAACGTGTGAAAAAGTTTTGAATTAAGTGCGTCAATCGCTTGAATTAAGAGCGTAAAAATGGGGTCTGACCTAATAAGTAATAACGCAACAACTTGACGTCTGAAGACTTTAATTAAAACCATCCTCTAACCCACACAATATGATGATTCTGACCATTCTTATGCCCGAGATGAGCGATTAGCTCCAATCAGAAGCTGAGATATTTTGAATTAAGTGCGTCAATCGCTACTCGCGAGAGCGTAAAAATGGGGTCTGACCTGATAACTCAACAACCTGAAGTCTGAAGACTTAAAAACCATCCTCTACCCCACTCAATATGATGATCCTGACCATTTTAATGCCCAAGAAGAGCCCTTAGCTCCATTCAGAAGCTGAGATATCTTGAAATAAGTGTGATAAAATATGCTACTCGCTAGACTGCCAATATACCTTAGTTCCCAAAAATTTGTGTGCCATTATATTGAGCACAATTTATTTGAGCCCGAAAAATTTGGGCAGAAAATCTGAACTCATTTGGGCGACCGAAAATTTGGGCACAAATTCTTCGAAACATTAACGATTTTCCACTAAAATTTCAGTTAGATATTTGCCTTAGTTCATTATTATTCCTTATTATTCCAGTCATTTTGCTTTCAATTTTAAGCTTGTAGGTGGTAGTCTGAGTTGTTTCACATTATGAAATTTACGATCTGCCCAGTAACTACTAAAAAATACAGTGATGATGGCACAGTACAAAATGATAGATATACAATAGTGATATTAATTAGTCTTTCAATCAGATAGTTTAGTCTACTTACACTCAGCATATCTTATCATACCCCTTTCACATACACTTATCATTATGACGCCTCACCAGATGGTCGGAAGGTTTGGAAGAAAATTAGAAGGTTTACATCATGATCTATCAAACTAAGCGGCACATACGCTTAGCTTTGGGGGGAACAAAGGTGTACATAATTGTGTGTAGCGAACTACTGTAAACCCGGACCAAAGGTCAAGTCTAATTTTAATTAACCAGACATTCATTTAAAATATAAGCCTTTTTTTACTTGGTCAAGCCATGAATGACAGATTAGAAAACTAAATTTCAAATATTATTCCACTTGTAATAAGAAAAAGCCCATCATTCAATTGATTCAGGGCCACAGGCCAAATGCCAAAAGTTTGGTTAGAAAAAATTTAGCAGACGAAAGATTTATGCAATTAAATTGGTCTGCAAAAAAATTTGGGCGAGAGGCCCGCTCTAATTTTGGTCGCCCAAATTTTGGGAACTAAGGTAAGTCCAATCGCTCAATAATATACAGCATGTTTTGGTGGCCGCTCAAAGCAAGCAAAGCTGCTCGTAGTGTTCATAAACATTTTGTTTTTGCCAGAGTTTGTGGTGATAATTTTATCGCTCGTACAAGCAAAAGAAAATGCCAAAGGGAAAAGGCCAATGGGAAACACCATCATGGAAAATTGCGTCCAGAAATGTAGACAGCGAATTGTGTCCAACGAATTGTGTCTGGGATCAGGAGCTGGGAACTACGGTGAGAGAGGTAGCCCCAGGAAAGTTTGCGGAGAGAGCGCATGGCGAAACATGCGACGTAATAATTTGAATAATAATTAAACTGATAACTATATATTTATTTATATTATATTTGATTTGCGATTTTTTCCCTCCGTTCTTATTTAAAAAAAAATGGGTCATAGTTTATTTGTATTGTGCAGTGAGTTGATTATTTAATTGTAATATCAGTTTTATTTATCAATATTTATTATATTTTTGCATACCAAGATAGTGTTTTGTAACGCTTATTTCTTCAACGAACTGTCACAGACCCGATAAGGCTTGCGAGTTCGATCCGGACAACACTAACAACACATCCTATATATTTGCTCCAATTAGTAAGTAACAACTATTTTAAAAAGCGTAGAAAGTTAGTCTGTAGCAACGGTAGTTTTTGAGGAACTATACAACTAAACTACAAATAGTTTTTAACTATAGCAACAAATTGCAGTAGTTTGTGTAACCTCAACGAAAAAACAGCCGGTGTGTGAACGACAGTTTATTCATGGCTACAAGGAACTCTTCTGCCTTTGGCCCGTACGTAAGAGGTTTTGACAATACAATTTGTTTTATTAAAATGTATTGTAAAAAATAATCCATTGGTGAACCGAAACCCTATAGCTTAAACCCAAGTATATAGAATTATAGGCTTAACCCTAGCTTAACCCAGCCGTAACTTCACCCAACCCCTATTCCTACTGGTAATAAGGTATTGCTATAAGTATTAAGGGGACATACACCCAAACCTTTTTTTTTGCGGACCCGGATTGACTTCATATTATGAAAGTATAAGATTATATATAACTGTAAGATTTTAAGGCATTGAACAAATTTTGAAGTACGCACATGATTCGAAAAAAATTATTTTCTTTTCCGAAATTTTTTGGAAATTTTGAGAAAGTCAGTCCCATTGTAATACCGGATATTTTCAGTCAATTTAAACGTTTTTTACTAAGTTTATTCCGCAAAAAGGTTTTGGTGTAATGTCCCTTAAGCGTAGGATTCGGTCAGCTAAAACATAAAACCAAATAATCATTTTTTTATTAAATATACTTTATTCAAATCAAAAATAAAACATAATTAACCATCTTAAAGATCTGATAAGTAACCAAAACCATTTATTTTGGTTGCACTGACTTTTGTAATTTAAAATTGATTAACAACCTTAGTTACAATTTACCACCGTTAGTTAGGTGATATGAATCTGTGGAAAAGAAGACGGAACCTCCTCTATCAGGTACATAAAATTAAGACCATGGCATTAAATAGTAATAATAAGTAATTAATAGTAACCAAGCAACCATCAAACAACAGATAAGTGCCTTAAGGGTTATTTCAATGAGAGTATACCAAGTTACAATAGTTGTCATGAACAAGGAATGCGTTGCGACGAAGAAATACCAAATAAAACCGTTTAAGCAATCATTATTAGTACATACAACCTCCCTACATGAGAACAAATTTCAGACGAACTCAATATGAAATTTTAAAATAATTTTCGCGTATAAAAATGCCAAATTCTAAAACAGGGTACTAAAAGGGTTCCACATAATTTCTCAGATTACAACAGAGAACTGTCCCTGTTTGCATGAGGCCGGATCTGAGTAAGCTGACGTGTATAGATGACATATATAAAACAGAGAGGTGTTGGAGGGTGACTCCTGCTGGTTGTTTGAACTGCGCGGCTCAGTTCATGTACACTAACCAACACTCGACCCCGCATTAAACCTCGATAACCTCATCATAGTGACAAATGAACTTGTGGAAAGGCAAAGAATAAGCGAAAACTACGTTCTCTGCTCTACGAGAACGTTAAGAACATTTATGCCCGACACTTGGCCTACAAGTCACACAATGACTTCTAATTGTGCCAACCGCCCCGTAGTGCAGGGGGGGGGGTGGCCCCACTGATGACGTGACATAAATTCGTGAACATTCACGTGAAACTTTCCATTTACTTTTAGTGCAGGTTTGGTGTGTTTTTTGGTTTTGTTCGTCTTGCGTGGCTCCAAGATACTGCTACACAATTAAAATACAAATAATGACCGCGCAGCGAACCAAACCAAAAACATCAACTATGCATATAAAGTTATAAAGTTATAACTGTTCTGTTTAAATACACGACTTTAGAGGGTGCAGTCACATAAATGTACTGGTAAATTCCGTGTGGATGGGGAAACGGAAAGTACCGCACCGAGTGAACTTCCATCAACAGAAAACGAATTGTAGAGGTGAATCACTACAAACAAACCGGAGATCACTACAAATAAACCGAGATCACTACAAACAACCGGAATCACTACAAAACAAACCGGAAGATCACTACAAACAAACCGGAGATCACTACAAACAAACCGGAGATCACTACAAATAAACCGGAGATCACATACAAACAAACCGAGATCACTACAAACAAACCGAGATCCTACAACAAACCGGAGATCACTACAGACAGCGAGTGTCCATTTAACAAAAAATGGCGGCGATCACTACTGCTACTGATTTCAGTGGAGTGCCAACCAAGCTCCGACAACCAAGCCGCCACCACCAAACACTCCAGCCCCCAAGCCTCCAACAAACAGCCGCCAACAACCAAGCCTCACAACAACCAAGCCCTCCTAACAACAAAACCTTAGTTTTTGATGTGAGGCGTTTGTCATTGGCATCCATAATAACTTTAAGATCATCTGCAAACAGTTTTGATATACCATTAATACAATCAGGCAAGTCATTGATAAAAATGACAAACAATAAAGGACCTAAAACAGACCCTTGTGGGACGCCTGATAAAACATCAGGAGGACTGAGGAGGACTGAGAAGGAGGAGGACTGAGGAGGATGGCTGAGGAGGATGGCTGAGGAGGATGACTGAGAGGGAGGAGGAGGAGGAAGAGGAGGAAGAGAACTGAGGGGGAGGAGGAGAAGGACTGAGGAGGAGAAGGAGGATCCAGGAGGAGGAGGACCCAGGAGGAGGAGGACCCAGGAGGAGGACCCAGGAAAAGGCCCCAGGAGGAGGAGGAGGACTGGGGAGGAGGAGAACTGTTGAGGACTGATGAGGAGGACTGAGAACGAAGAGGAGGAGTAGGAGGAGGACTGAGGAGGGGCGGAGGAAGAGGATTGGGGAGGATCAGGAAGACCCAGGAGGACCCAGGAGGAGGAGGAGGAGGACCCAGGAGGAGGAGGAGGACTAAGGAGTACTGAGGAGGATGGCTGAGGAGGATGGCTGGGGAGGATGGCTGAGGAGGATGACTGAGGAGGATGACTGAGAGGGAGGAGGAGGAGGACTCAGGAGGAGGACTCAGAAGGAAGAGGAGGAGGACTCAGGAGGAGGACTCAGGAGGAGGACTTAGGAGAAATGAGAAGGAGGACTGAGGAGAACTGAGGAGGAGGAGGAGGAGGAGGACTGAATAGGAGGAGGAGAAGGAGGGGGACTGGGAGAGGGCTGGGGAGGAGGAGGACTGATGAGAAGGATGAGGAGGAGGACACAGGAGGAGGAGGACTGAGGACCGAGGAGGAAGAGGAGGAGGATGAAGAGGAGGAGGACCTAGGAGGAGGAGGACCCAGGAGGAGGAGGACTGAGGAGGACTGAGGAGGATGGCTGAGGAGGATGACTGAGAGGGAAGAGGAGGAGGAGGAGGAGGAGGACTCAGGAGGAGGAGGAGGACTGAGGAGGACTGAGAAGGAGGAGGAGGAGGAGGAGGACTGAATAGGAGGAGGAGGGGGACTGGGGGAGGACTGAGGAGGAGGATGGAGGACTGAGGAGAAGGATGAGGAGGAGGACTGAGGAGGACTGAGGAGGACTGAGGACTGAGGAGGAGGATGAAGAGGAGGAGGAGGACCCAGGAGGAGGACCCAGGAGGAGGACTCAGGAGGAGGAGGAGGACTGGGGAGGAGAAGGACTGTTGAGGACTGATGAGGAGGACTGAGGACGAGGAGGAGGAGTAGGAGGAGGACTGAGGAGGGGAGGAGGAAGAGGACTGAGGAAGATCAGGAAGACCCAGGGGGAGGAGGAGGAAGAGTAGGAGGAGGAAGCATCTAAATGTTATTTCCATTTTTGTCCATTTTTGTCCGTTTTTGTCCGCTCTATTTTTTGTCCGTTTTGAAAATATAGGGTACCGAACGGACAAAAAACATGATCCCCTATAACAGCAAAAATTGAACATTTTATTTAGCAATTTAGGTGTCCATTTATGTCCGCCTATGTCCGCCTATGTCCGCCTATGTCCGTCTATGTCCGCCTATGTCCGCCTATGTCCGCCTATGTCCTGTCCTTTTTGGATTCCATGAGACAAGCGGACATAGACGGACGTGACACCCCCCCAATATGAAACGTTGTATTATAAAATATAAACATTATTTAAAGAGCTCGCAATATTCTTCATCTCGCTAAGATCGCTATCAAACATCTGAAACATTGTCACGTGATTATGTTCACGTGTGAATAATTTACCTATCATGATCAGTATCATTAAACAATTATGGAATTGTTTCAAAGTTTTAAACCTGTTACAGGGTGTTACAGTTACATATTCGAAATAAATATGACTTTTTGCAACTAACGACAGAAACACTGGCAGGCGTCATAATATTATGAGCGCAAACTTCTGACCCAGACACACTGGCATCGAGTAAAAAATACTCTTTTCATCTCATTCACCTTCCTTCATGGTCAAGGACGAGGTTCAAAAACAAATATAGGATATAAATAAAATTCATTTACGATTAAAAAGAATCCGTGATCCTGAATTAAAATAAGTTATCTATTTGTAGATGAAACTTGGTCCGTTCTCATATATATTATATGATTTAGCGGTTCATCATGACACTCTTCTGTAATGTTCACAGATCGTAAGCGGTGCTGTACTTATACGACGATTGCTTCATCGCCAGCATTCATAATTCAACAAATATCATGAACAGGTCTTTCAAACTGCTTAGCTCTTCCTTACTAGCTTTCCATTCCTCCTCAATGTCAGCAAAGCTCTTCTTCAGTCCGGAAAGAGATGCAGTGGTGCTTTCAGCCTGTATCTTCCATGAGTTCAACTGAGCCTGAATTGTAACCATGGATAAAGACAAATTTAAAAACAAGCACAAATTTTCCATATTCTTGAATTATAGTTAAAGTTATTTTTGCAAGCAAGTAAATTAAAGTAACAAGAAATCACTTGGTTTTACTATTTCCACCTGAAGTCGGTCGATCTGTAAAGACTGATCTTTGTTGGTCGTCTTAAGGGCCTTCATCTCCTTGGATTGCCTGCTAAGATTCCGCTTTACTGAATTGGAATTAGAGCGGTTGTTCGATTTTATGAAACGGTACCTATATACTACGCTGGGTCGGCATGATTGGCAGTGGATGATGGACGTCTGCTTCGGCCTTGGTCTCAGAGTGCGTTGAGCCGGAATTGGGGCTGAAGCTGTAACTGGAGCTGGAGCTGTAACTGAAGTTGCAACTGGAGTTGGAACTGAAGAAGTCCTCGCTACTAGGTCATCATCCAGAGGAGAGTCTAAGAAGCTCTTTCTATCCGCCTTTGGGTTCTCGCTTTTGGAATTCCGAACTGCTACTTGGTTGCGGCTGTTGTGCCTCTTGACTCTCTTGAATATTTCGTTTGCCACCTGAGAGATATTGCATGATGGTGTATTCTTAAGCAAGGCAAACAACAGTGATGTCTTCGTGGCTGGAGCAATCTTAAGACTGCTCAAAGATATGACTAGTCGGTATGAAACTCGACTAAGTGATAAGTTAGAACACTGATCAAGAGCATTCTTGGGTGTAACATCTTCTTTGCTTAACCCCAACACGGCAGCTAAGTCCAAGAAAAACTGTTCTTGTCCTGGCTTCTTCTTTTGCTTCACCATATTGATATGCTAGCTAAGAGAGTGTAAGTGAGTTTTCAAAAAAAATTCAAAAATGGTGGTCGGTAATGGACAGACTGACACAATCTGACGTACACTGAGGATACAAGAGCTAAATCCATATACTATCTTGTACAAACAGCTAACCACACATATGGTTTTGCACAATCATCAACACAACACCAAGAACAAAAATCAAATGTGCATATGTACAACTAATTTTGTTCAAAATTTTGACAAAAAAGGTGGTCGTCGGTAATGAACCGACTGACACAAAAAGATTCGACTTTTAGTTTAGTATATAATTAGAATAAAACGATATGGTTTATATTCAGAATGATATGGTATAATGATCATTTATGATTCATTTAAGATTATTCTTTTTTTTTCTTCTTGCTGTGCTCGCTTCCTTTCTCTTTCTTTTTTTAGCCTCAATTCCTTTCTTAGAGGATATTTATTAGCCTTTTCACGGCTCTTCCTGGCATATTCCCTCTCTTTTTCGGCATGTTGTTGCCTCTTTCGTTTCTTGGCAGGTGTAGGGACCAGCGGTATCAGGTTCACAGGACTTGGTGGTTTTCCATCTGAGACGTGTGTGGTGACTGACACGGATTGTGCTGTGACAGTTTGGGTGGCAATTGTCTGTGTTGTGACTGTTGCTGTGAGGACTGTCCTGTAATTTTAAGAATTGAGTTGTGTGTGTATGCATGATTAATAATGACTTAGACTAAGCATAATATCTTAAAACTTAGTGTTCTGCAGCTAATTTAACATGTATCTTTGAATTAAAATCTGACCTTTCTTCTTCTTCAAATCGTGATATTAAATTGGTTCTGACTCTTTCTAGTTTGCTATTATATTTTTGCAATTTTCTACATCGTTGTGACATGCTATAGAAAAATTATGATTAAATTTTGCACAAATTATTTAATAACTTTAAATTGCTATCAACGATGATGATCAGGAACACATGACGTATCATCACGACGATTATTGGTCACTCGAAATCGACCCGTTAAGAATGCAATGTAAGTGCGATGGTTGTTTCTGCGTATTTGTTACCTGTTATTAATTAATCAACAGGATCAAAATGTTTATTGTATCGATAAAACATGGATTTTAAGGCATAAAGAAGCATTGCTGAGTTCTGAAACCAAGTTTATTCGATTTCCCATGAAATTTTAAGGTCAGGAATGGTCATAAAAATAAATTTTGAACAAGGTCGGTATTTTGGTAAATTTCTAGCTTTCTGTCAGAAAATACATCTGCGTTTCTATTAGGGGTAATTGGATATAAACTACAGTACAGCTGTACTTACACCCACATTCACAAGCATGCAAGCTCACCTGGTCAAAAGAGCGGGAAACGAAGAACAAGCTCTGGTGACGTCATAGTCACGTGACCACAGGCTCATAATCACGTGACCTCAGACCCAATCAATTGGGTTATGGCCTGCTCAGTGTTCAGCCCCCTGTCACCCGATCTTGGGTGACGTGCGACAACTCGTTAACCCAATCGATGTCTGGAAGGCTGCAAATGTTCACATGCCAAACTCACAATGGTTTTTCGGAGTTGTGCGAGATGACGATACATAGAGGCCGCAGAATTATGAGAACTACCAGATCCTGGTGGAACCTAAGCGATCCATGATATCACGACAGGCCCTACAATGTCAGAGAAAACAAGAGCTGTGGACATTCTTAACCCAATTACAACTCTTGCTGCATCTGCAGTTTGAAACCAGATTTAAACCAGATCTGCTCATTCAGAGCAGACCAGCATAATAATCGACCGAACCATTAATAACTTTTAAGGTCTCAATAAGATCATCTGTACAACGTCAAATAAGCCGCAACTGTACTCCGCAATTGAATACTATACTCTAAATGTAGTCTCATTGGAGCTTTGTAGACAGCAGTCGTCACAGATAAGCGAAATCCCGAAACTCAACAATGTGCAGGACCAGGTGGGACAGTAAATTACTCACAAGCTTGCCCAGCCCACAATAAAAATATTTGGTCAACTGCCCAACGCAACTTGTTTCAGTTACGAAAATTTTTACTGTAAAAATCCAAAATATAACACGTTAGGGATATATTCAAAGTTTTACACGCTAGCACTCAATTCTAAGATTCAAAATTTGAAATAAACGATTTTGGGAATATTTTACAGTTCACGCGCACGTTTTTACTTTTTTTGCGACGTGCAATACGCCGCTTTCATTTCATTAGCAACTTAGCAAACACTTTTTCGAAATTTTATGAAACTTTCTGCATCTATAGCAGCTCGTGGAATAATTACTGGCGAATTTCATTAAAATCATAAATACATCTTCGTGAGAGGAACTTGGGGATATACAAATATTTCAAATCCGCGGAAGTCAACATTTTTGGTTAGATATCTGGTGCAACGATTTTTTTATTTGACTCATTTCTCGAACTTCGATTGTGGAACTTAATCCCACCAAACATGCATACTATCGAAGATCCCCTACACTTTAAAGAAATGCTTACAACGTTTGTGAAATCATTCCCAGATGTAATGAGCCTCTAGTGGCAACTGGCAGGATACAGCTGTCGAAATGGAAACTAGTTAGTAGTTACTGGACTGGAGTGGAATAAAGCCAGCTCGCTGTCCAGGTGGTCAGCAACTCTGATGACCCGATAGAGAATTCTATGAAGCACACCAAGTATCCAAAGTAACTATAATTATTTCAACAATGTGTACTGTGTAATGTAAGAATACATTAATCCTACTAGCCGTTGTTAGTGGATTATGAATATTTTCTGGGAACTAATTTTCCCCAAACATTTCTGTGCAGGAATGTGTTGTCTATAGTCCCAGGAACCACCCAAAGAGTTGTAAAAGTAGATCTGATGGATACAACTAGCTAGAGCATATTAATTTCTGCAATTGCCGGCACTTGCAAGAGTGAAGTAGTGGAAAATATCAAAAACCGTATCCGCGTTTTCAGCACTTGTGAAATTAACTAAATTACTTACTAACTCAACTAATTAACTTAATACTAAATAAATAATAACTTAAAGAATTAACTAAATACTAATTTTCAGCTCACCTCAAGAGCAGCACTCCCATTCCAAGCAGTGCAATGAAACAGTATAGCGCACACATAGTTCTTGACTTGTTTGTCGATGCTGCTAAGAAGAGTGTTGAACATGCCCGGATAGAGACGAGCCCAGACGGCGCCCTGTACTGCGTGATTACCCACACACAGGTTACTGGTTAACTGGAGGGCTGCTCTGATCACCTGCCCGGGGTTATTTAATTATTTATTTTAATCTTTATGTTTATTTAACTAATTTTACTTCTTTATTTATTTTCCTCATTTCCTGTCTAATTATTTATTTGACTTTCTTGGTCACGTGACGGTGAATATGTTAACGGGACGGTTAAAGTGTAAACAATATCAGACAATATTTTGGTAAAGTTACAAAAATAAACAAGGCCAGCTTTGTGCCTAAATTTTATTTAGAAATTACTGTAGAGTGCAAAAGTAGCCACACAAATGACAATGCAGCTCATGATGTTTGTTTATCAGACCTGTTGTGCACCACAATGCAACTTATGTAAGTTACAGATTACAAGAGCAGTTTCAGTACACACTACAAAAGAACCAAACTGTATTCTTTTCTATTCCATTGAAGTTTTGAGCCTGAACAGTCAAACCCTAATTTAACCGTGGTCTATACCCGATTACCCGGGAGTTCCTTCAGTGGTGCCAACTGCCATTTCCATATCACCGAATTTTTATTGTACCACGTTATACAGCATGATACTTACACACAGATTGCACTTACATCTCCTTCCAATAACTACTTACTTTAATTTCAAAGCACACACTATTATGCTTAGCCGCATCATGATAGCACTTTTAAAGAAGTTCGTATGCTAGATCCCAACTAGTGCTTGAAGATTGCCCAACATGCACTTATCATAAACTGCACACATTTCTGTTGCCGGCTAGTCTACATAATACATTCTTATATTTGACGAAAGATCGTTAAAAGGGAGGAAAATCAATTAGAGAAAAAGTCATTGGAGAAGAAATCATCGGGGACAAATCATTGAAGAACATACCATAGCTCTATAGAATGGATTGTCAAGCTATTTGATTGATCTGCTGGACAGAAACGGGGAATATAATCGTTTTTACCTCGATACAAAGTGGAGTATATGTTAGAACGTAGGGTATCTTGTGTTTGACACGGTGACACTTTGTTCCTACGTCGTGGTAGAAGTAAACACTGTCCAGGATACAGTCCAAGAGACCTGGGATAAGGTGGTGTGATAAGTAGCATATACAATGGCTCCCATGTATAATTTCTCAGTTGTCATGCTCTATATAAATCATAGACCACACTATAACAACATATCTCTACTTTTTTTGTGAAATGTGAATTCTATATTTATTCTAGCTTGATGCTAATATTGCACCATGCTAGGAATAACAGAAAACGAGCTCTATTTGGACTAGCTTAAACTCAATAAAGATAAATGTTGTTCAAGCACACTGCACAGATGTGCTAGCTAAACTGTGAGTATAAAGTTACTTCAGATGCTGAGAAGTGAGATATTATGACGTCATGTCACCTGTTTTAACTTGAAGGAACTGGTTGCGGGGAAGGTTGATGACACTGTTCCGCAGAAGTCTGATAATATTAGCTGTGGCTATTATCGTCACAGTTACTGTATCTACATCACGCTGCGTCAACTTGGATAGGTTCTCTACCTGAAGATAAATACTGTTTGATTTCTGAATTTTTATTTACAATTGAATTTTATTATTATAGGATGTATGGTAATCAGTCTAGTCAGGAAGAAGCAAATACAAATTTGAATAGCAACACAGAAATTATTTACTAATTATAAGAATTAGTTATAGCTTCAATAACACAGTTTTGGAATGAAAAATGTATATTTATAACTAATTCCACTTACAAATTTGTGGAAACCTAAAAGATATCTAAGTTAATACCAAACATGTAATATTGAATTAACTTGCAAGTAAATTCAAATCAAGCTGTTTTAATATTTGACGTAACTGCTCACATTACCTTGTTTTTGACATCATTATTAGCAGCTTTGAGTAACGACTTCAAACTGTCGTACATTACCTCATCAAACTTCTCACGTGACTGAGGAATTGTATCGTGTAAAGGAAAATATAAAATAGAACTTATAACCAGTATATTTTAGGTAAATTTTTAAATTTTAAACTATTCTAAACCAAAGCAATGTGAAATTTAATTGAACTGCATTGGCCCTACTGAATGTGGCGCCATCAATATTGCATATAATTTGTTTAAAATTTACTTACCTCTGGTGATCGAGCCCATTTTAAGAGATCTGTCAACACTCTGGACAAGTCATTCCACTCAACATAAGGCTTGGCAGCATTAGGTCCAACCCATACACCTCGCCGAATGCGATCAAAGTTTGTGTCTACATCAACCATTCCAACAAATAACGTACATTCATATGTAAAATCACCTTTACAAAGAAAGAGTTAATAAGGAGACCAATATTCGATTTGTGATTTTGCCATCACAACAGAATTGCAAAGAGTATAATTATGGCAAAGAGTATAATTATGACATTTACCTTGGTGATCATAATTTTGTAAACAATACTACAATTACAAGAAATCTTTGCAATGTCTCCAGTCTCTCCAGTACCAAGATTTAAGCCTGGCAACAGTCAAAAAGTCAACCATATCCAATGCCTGGAAGCTTGGTAAAAACTAAAGGGGAATTGTTTGTCACAGTTGAGCTAAAATGTTGAGGATGACGCTAAATGAAGAATTGAGGATCCGCAGGTTCAACAAAGAACCTCTAATGAACTGCCAAGAGTGATTATGAATGAAGATGCATGATAGAGAGCTGCAACTAGTTCATCAGCAATTTCAGAATCCAGAACTAGTAGCAAATCACTGTACTATTACTTCTTTTTCTTCTTTTTTTTCTTTTTTAAAGAAAAAAAGGGGGACCCCCAACCCATGTAGCTGAGACACCTCACAGCAAGTAGACCAAAGTGGCTCTTGCTTGTGAAAGTTGTATCAACTACCCACCGAGGCGGTGGGTTGGAAGTCCCCCCTGGGATCATTTCGGCCGTACAATTTTACACAATATAAAAGCTACAATAAGTTATCTATAAAATTTACATAAACAAATTGTGTATATTTTGTTCATTTTTGAGTGTAAATTAATTTATTAATTTATCACAAATTATTTTATTATAATATAACCACTTATGTGAAATGGTTATTTTGACTTTAAATATTTGAACTAAATATGAATTGATTGTGGGTATAAAATAAAATTTGTTTTACTAAAAATTTGTTTTACTAAATTTAAGAGACCTCATAACTCGTCTTCTGAGGTATTAGTTTGAAGGATACGTCATCCAGTCCAAGGTGCTGGGCTTTTTGTCTTCCTTTGATTCCCCTGAGTGCTATGAGTGTGCTTTGTAGCAGATCAAACCTGAATCGTGTTCTGATGTGATTTTTGACCTGGCTCTTAGCTTCTTTATTGTGGTCAGCTATCCTTTCAGAGATACGATCTACAAACACAGTGCAGAGTGGGCCCATACCTCCGGATGTTGTAAAGACTAGTGGGACAAAGGACCCTTTCTTTGACTGAAGTAATCTCTCTTCATAGAGATCTTTCTTCTCTTTCTCATGCACACTGTAGATTTTATCTGGTGGCTTAAATGTATTAGAGTCGCAATTAGGATGAGTGACCCTGATGTCAAAGAATGTTCTTTCGAATGGTGCATACAGTCCAACAGCTGCTACATCCAGACGGGCTTTGGTCTTCCTGGGTGTTGGTCTTCCTGGAGAATGAAGTTGGTTTGACAGGCAGGAGTGCAGGTTCTATCCTTACATCCTTACACTTTGCTTCTTGAAGGAAGAAAGCTGCAGTGTCTCTAATGACATTGTGGCGCATGCAAATGTATCCACTGATTACTTGCATGCCAGTGAGCTAGCCATAAATGTATGGAATTTGAGCTGACCATCAAACTCAGTATGGGTGATGAATGCACGTGATGATTGATGTGGGATTTCTATAGCTAGGGCTAGCAAAATGCAAGACATCAGTTCTCCATATAAAATATCTCAACAATATCTGGGTCCATTTATCATTTACTGTAACAAAATCCATTTACATTACTACTATACTTTTCCTACTATGCTTTTAAATTATTCTCAAACAATCAAATTGACTCATGCATTCACACAGTGCTAAATCTTCGTGAGCTTTTGTGAAACAACTCATCTTGAGATCTTCATGTAAAAAATTAAAACTGTAGCGCTCGATTCTGGTGCAGTGTATTCGCGTATTTATTGTTGATTGTGCTTATTGGCGCGGCGCTAAAACAATACGTTTTATTATAATAAAGTAATAATATATTATAATAAGAGTAAAACAAAATTTAAGTAAAACAAAATGTAAATGCCATTACAATGAATAATGATATCATAATAGATATAAGTAGACATCCAATAACAAACTTGTTAGGTCCTGTGCAGTACAACTTTACTGGGCCGCGCCCAGCCTGTCATTCCGCCGAATCTCTATTCATATGTTTATGAAATGATAGCCTGAGGTCCCCAGGTAAGTACAACCCAAAATGTCCCCCGACTAACAAAATAAAAATAAAAAGAGCTAGCATGTTTTTGTAGCGCGATGCGTTACTGTGCCGCGCCGCGCACTCAATGAGGCTTCTCACAGCTAGATCGGCAACATGCGCTACTGTGCCGCGCCGAGCTGCTTGCTCTAACCAGAGCCCTCTCACTTGCAGTAGCGCGTCACGCAGTACGCGTAAACACATGGCTATGTTAACCGAGCTGCCATGAATTGACATTGTCAATTAGGCATGTTCATATAAGTTCTATCATATGAGTCATATCATATGAGTCCTTAAAACGTGCATACCTAAGCTGTACGGAAATAGGTATAATTCTAAGTCATAAATTTAGACTCAACATCATTTTTGAAAGAATATCATATTTAAAAAATATCAACAGTCAGAACTGATTAGCAAAATAAAGTATGTTGAAAGAATTTATATATAAATCTTTTGCTGCTTAGTTGACGGATATTTTGACCATTGTTAATGATCTGGACCGGCGAGAAGAAAGCGGCGCGCGCTACTTCATACTTCGAAGAAATTAAGACGAGTAACATCTGTCAATTATAAACCTACAAGGTCGAGAGCGTATTATGATTATGATTATAACATAGAAATTATGGCGCGGCGCTACTTGTCGGCGCTATTTGTCACGCTCACTGATTAAACGATACAATTTGTCAAGCAAAAATGTTTCGCGCGTTTCGTTTACGTTTCACATTTTGTGTGACCGAACAACATTCCAAACAAATGTACGTGATGAATGCCGGTGTACAGATTTGTTGGTGAGTGTGTGATTTGATTTGCGGAGATTTACAGGATTTGTGTGTATCTGTTGTGTTTGTGGGTGTGTGTGTGATTATAGACTGTAGTGCTTGATTTGTATGAACTGGTTTAAGATTAAGGTCATTGCAATGAAGCTAATTTTGTCATACGTTGTAGACCTGCTGTGCACGAAAGCGCGGCTATATCGCTCCACGATACTTTCGTCACTTAGTGATAATGGGGGTCACGACGTGATACAATATAAATAATGAAAAGTTTGTGTTGAGAATTTTATTTGCATGTTCGCGCGCTATATCTGACCGATTTGTGATATGCAACGTATATCAAAGTCCAAATAATACCAAATCTTGTCATAAAAG
The DNA here is from genome assembly GCF_026151205.1 of Bolinopsis microptera. Classification (NCBI taxonomy): domain Eukaryota; kingdom Metazoa; phylum Ctenophora; class Tentaculata; order Lobata; family Bolinopsidae; genus Bolinopsis; species Bolinopsis microptera. The sequence goes on along the minus strand of NC_087078.1, from coordinate 18,584,021 downwards.
AATATACAAATTTTTCAAACAGTATACACATAATGTCACAATGACCCTATATAAAAATAACCCTTTAAAAACTCAATATTTTGAAATTCACCCTTGGCCTTGTGGCTCCAAGTTCAAATCTAAACTGTCTATATTGACAAAGTTCTTTCTCGTCTATCTTGTCATAAAATCAAAAATAAATAAATTCAAACTGAAACTTACAATCAAACAGAAACATAAGTTGGGGGTGCCGTTGTAAACACAATTTTCTCAGATTAAAGCACGAAATGTGACGTCACTACCCTAACTAACTGCCCGATTAATTTGAACTAACAATGCGATAAAAAAACAGATCCCAGAATGTCTAATTCAAAAATGAATAATGATTGTCCCGCCGTGCACTGCACTGAGCGGGCATTATTACGTATTATTTATAATATCAAATTTATCTACATAGAATTATTATACAGATCAACATTGCGAAGAACTCACTATGCTCTATTATTTTATAGATTTTATAGATTATTACCAAGTTCCTCATTTAAAGAAATCAGAACACTTCGCTTTAAACTTAACATGGCCCACAAAAGTTAACGCTGTAAATCGTAAAAGGATGGCCTATCAAGAACGGTAACCCAACTACCAATGTGATAAGTAATAGTTTCATCTGAATTCGTAAAAAAAGGGCAAATTGAGGTGCTCACCGTAATTTATTTTGTGATCCAAAGAGATAATCTGTTTAACTATTTAAGTATGATGGACTATAACATTCTTCTGAAAAAGAAAATCACGCTCAAACTAATCTGTTTTATCTAGGAATACAGTCTTCGGTTTAACAAACAAATGCGTTTCGGGGGCTTAGATTGCACTAATAGATAAAAGCTGTGATTTAGCTGTTGACCATTCTGGCGGAGAGCCAGTCAAATCCCTCGTAGAGACCGTCACCAGAGGTTGCGCAGGTTGCTTGGATGTGCCACTGAAATAATAATAAATTAGTTATAGTTAAATGTACGGGCTTGTTTTAAATTTGCAAACTACCAGAACATCGGTACACATATTTCTTGCCTTAATTCGATTGAAATGATTGAAGGTTTTTGGAGACCCGACTGTTGAGATCATTAAAAGTTTGAAGACGATCAAGTCTGATTTAAACGTCTTGAAATAGTGTCCTACCTGCCTGTTCTTCATTCCCTGGAGACCAAGTGCGTCAGTCACATCGGCAACAGAACAAGCTGAGGTAAGATCCTTTTTGTTGGCGAACACGAGAAGGATAGCGTCTCTCAGCTCATCTTCTTGGGTCATTCGTTCTAACTCCTTCCGAGCCTCTATTAAACGTTCTTTGTCGTTACTGTCCACTACGAAGATGATTCCCTGGTGGGGTCAATGTGAGGAACTTTTTATTTTAGAAAGGGAGGCTACACAGGAGGGTGTTATGAGATCACGCATCTATTATTATTAGAATGTGTGGAATGTTATGATGTGTTCGGTGTGGGTGTAATTCAATCATTTTCTGTGTGGAAACTTCTATTATTATTAGACGTACGGTCCGTTCTTCAGCACTCTCACAAAATGCGAAACTTTCCAGTTTCAAATGTCGCAATCAATGGTGAGTTCTATTGAGTATAACCTAATATGATTACGTGTACAGTTTCTAATTTTCTATGTGGCATTGTTGTTTTAATATACAGCTATTCAATCAACACAAACGTCTCAATAGACTGTTATACAAAACGCTGTTAGCACTTTTCCAGAAGATGAATCTGAGACAGAAGATGAATCCGAGATTTTGGAAACATTTGAGACAAATTTTGATACATGTTTTTTCGCTTTATATGTCCGTGAACTGAGTGGAATTTGCTATGGTATGATAGAGGGGCATGTGTACTAACATTTTCAGCCTCCTGTGAAATATTCCCTGATTTATGGAATGAATGAAATGAACACAAAATGACAACAAAATGAACATTTTCTTTTCACTCCCCTGAATTGAGCTAAAACCGATTGGAATCAATCGGTATTGATACCAGAAGTGTCCCTGGGAAGTTTAGTGAGCCTAGCATGTTCATAAAGGGCTCTGGGGCAATATTTCCATTTCGGTTTCAGAGTAGTTGAGATCGTGGAAACATTTGAGACAAATTTGGAACCACACTTTTGTAGCCATATTTATGCTTGTACTGACTTGGAATCTATCTGGTATGGTAGAGGGACACATATACTAACATTTCCAGCCACTTAGAAGTGCAAAGTATAATTCCCCTGGTTCATGGAATGAATGAAATGAACACAACATGAACATTTTCCTAGAATCCCCTGAATTGAGCTAAAACCGATTGGAATCGATCGGTATTGATCTCAGAAGTGTCCCTGGTAAGTTTGGTGAGCTTAGCATGTTCAGAAAGGGTTCTGGGGCAATGTTAAAATTTTAGTTTCAGAGTAGTTGAGATAACAAATATATCATACATACTACATAAATAGTGGAAACATTGGAGACAAATTTGTATAATATCATTGACACCGTGTTCAGTGTACAGATTATGGCGATGTTCGATGTCAACAGTCGTTATATCTGTATATGTATCACTTTAAAAGGCCTGCGATAGAGTGGGTCGAACTATCAGCTTCTTTCTTCTATCTCAAAACTAATTAATTCATGGCGAACTCGGAACTACACCTCACCTCGACATCCTCAAGTCCAAAAATTCCCTTATTCACCGAAGACCTTCTTAACACAACCCTTCTTTCTATATTTGGCGGAAATCCCACTAAGCGTTTATACTTAAATCTTACAACTTACAGAGACGCCAAAAAGGACATTTGGAAGACGAAACCAGCAGTATATAGAATAGAGATACATATCATATTCTGCACTATAAAAAAACAAATCAACAACAATAAGCTATGACAATTATGAGAATTGAATAGAATGTAACCTTACGTAACTACACTCATAGATAATAATAACTAATGGGGATTAAGACGTTTAAACCTTACAAGTATTCGTTATATTCGGGCAAAAAGCTAATAGTTTTCGGTATCAGTGATTTGAAAATGTAAAGTATTTAAGTACGCCACATATCAACGAAACAACGCAAAACTTCTTCCTAAAACGTTACCTGAGTGTTTGTATAATAATGTTTCCAGAGAGGTCTGAGCTTGTCTTGACCGCCGACATCAAACACTGTAAAACTGACGTTCTGATACTCCGTGGTCTCTACATTGAAACCAATGGTGGGTATCGTGGTCACTACTTCTCCGAGTTTCAGCTTGTATAGGATCGTGGTCTTACCTGCTCCATCTAACCCCACTGAAAGTGAAATTATCGTGTAAGGTTACAGATGATTTGTTTATAGGCTTAGGTTATTTTTATAGGGAAAGGGTTAAAATTTAGGATATAATTTAACGAAATTATTTGTTACACAGTATGATCTGATTAAACAGTGTAAAACTGACAATATAAACATACCCATGAGGATTCTCATGATGGCCTTCTCTCCAAAGACCTTGTATATATACTCCATCGCTAGAATAGAGTATTTGTTCAATTTAGATAATCAATTTAATTGGTGTAAAAAGAATGTTAGATACGCTCCCCACTTTAAAGCTTTAACTAGGTGCTTCTGCATGCTTTTATGGTAACAAAATACCAACAAGTAACAACCTAGTAACATAAAACATGTCCTCAGCGGTCAAACCAGTTGGTAATCTAGTATCTTATTCATTATCATTGGTCAACATAAGTTTAAACAGAAATAGAAATTGGAAAATTTGTTTGACCAGCCCCACATGTAAAATTGTTAAAACAGGTGAAACAAAGAGGGTGACCTATATGTGAATTGGTGGATCAATTGCCCGGTAGATAGATGGATAGAAAGGGTTTATTAAAAAGTGCCATATGTATTCAATATTAGATGCCGATACTTTCTGTTATCTAGATACTTTCAAATTGATAAGAAGACAAACCAATCTTATCTGTAAAGGAGAATGCCAAAATTGTATTAATCACAGATGACAATTTTTAACAGCCCTTTCAATTCCATCACAAGTAGATGATTATAAGAAGCAATAAAACAGCACAATAAAAGGACTTGCAGTGGTATTATGGTATAATTAACTCGGTAAAATCAGACGTTTCGCGTTTAAAAAGTCGTGAAATCGGGTTTTGCGCATGTGTGTTAATTTGCTTTATCATGATCCCAATTCTCTACAAAATAGCAGTAGCACAACTTACGAAAACAAATTTTTGTTCGAATAAATGATGAACATTTAAAACACACCTAACATCTTCTGACAATAAAAGGACTTGCAGTGGTATAATTAACTCGGTAAAATCAGACGTTTCACGTTTTAAAAACCGAGAAATCGGGTTTTGCGCATTTGTGTTAAATGAATGCAATATATTTTAAAACAAAAATTAAAACTAGTTAACACAACAAATGGACACTTATAATTTCATATTCTACATAATATGTGCTTCAAAACTTGTCTGACTGATCACTCAACCCCTTTCTAATGTACTTGCCTCTAAACTGTATCCTCAGCAGCACTAATATAACATATATCACCAATATCGTCACTTGAAATCGAGAAATGGCAATAAAATCATACTAAATGTTCTCAAAAAAGGTTAAAACTTGTGTACAAAATACGATTTACGAAACATTCCCAGCTGAATTCTACATTTTACACTTGGGTGCGATTAGATTTTGACCGTTTTGTGTACATTTGTACATTATTTCAAATTTTTGTATTATCTTCACGATTACTTTAAAACCAAAACTAACTCGAATCTTAATATTAAAAATTTTAATAATATAAAGCTTAGACAGCAGACAGCGCAAATATCGTTTTACGAGCCAATTGTCACGTGCGCACGTCTGACAAAATGATTATATGTTCAAATTTTTTTTTTAAATAGTAATTATTCAAACAATATACACATAATATAGCAATGACCCTATATAAAATCAACCCTTTAAGAATTCAAAAAATTCCCTTAACAATCAAAAAATTTTTACCCTTGGCCTTGTGGCTCCAAGTTAAGTTTATATCAACAATGTTTTTTCTCGCACCTCTGTCTCCACGGAGAGAAATCACTGTTGTTCTGAGGATTTCAAAGCGAAGGCGCTTTCTTATGTATCCTACAGCGTCTGAGTACCTCTGGCCAGTGTGGTACTCTATCTTACTCCATCTTACTGGCCAGCTTCTTGACCAGTCTCTCAGCTTCACCACCCATTCCACCTGAAGTCGAGAACACTAAAGGTGTGAAGCTTCCTTTCTCCACTTCAAGAACCCTTGCATTGTAACATCGCTTTTTCTCATTTTCATGGGACAGGTACATTGCTGGTATCGGTTTGCTTGCATTGGAGGGGACTGGGGCATGAAATACCCTTACATCACAAAATGCCCTCTCTGAAGCATTCCAAATCGATCTTGCAGAAATGTCCAGCCTGGCTTGGTCTCCTAGGACTGTTTCCTTTGGTAACTCTATACCATCAACTGGAAGAAGAACTGGCTCAGTCTGCACATCCTTGCATTTCACAGTTCTCATTAGTTCTGCAAAGGTGTCTCTCAGCGAGTTGTGCCGCAGTGACACATATCCACCAAGTTTGCAGATGAGCGCATGGTTTGCTGAGTATTTCTGGCCACACGTACATGATTTAGGGCAGTCCTTTAAGTTCAGGTTGTATCTGAGAGCTATTGCATCTGAGAACTGTTGTTTATTCATCAGATATCCATACTCTTTTAAAGGTAGTGCTGTTAACCAAGCACTTGCCCCTTTCTCAATTTAAATATTAAATTTAAGCCATAAGCATCTGATTTAACTGAATTTACAATACTAACCTTTTTCAGCTTGTAACTTTGCAATTTATGCACTAAAATCCTGTCGTTGCCCAGTAGTTTACCTGGGAACCTTGCTCTATCCAGAGCCCTTGCGCTTGCAGTAGCGCGCGCCCGCCTCACGGCGCGAAAGCACATGGTTAGGTGAACTGGGAACCTCAGGTTATTATATTTATGTTCATAATCATAGAATAGAGATTAAGCGGAATGACAGCCTGAGCGCGGCTCAGTAACCGATCGACGATGCGAAGCAAGAACAAAGAATGCTAGTTCGCGCGGCGCGTCGAATTGGCGAAGTCCTTCAAGTAGAATTGCCTCTTGCACCGCCTTCGGTGGTCACGCGCTACTGCAAGCGAGAGAGCTCTGGTTAGAGCAAACCCAATAGTGTATTGCCCTACAATAATTTATTTTGTATTGACAATTAAAGTTCACACATTTTTATTTTTGTTAAGTATAGGAATTTTTAAATGTGATTGATTAAAAGTATAAAAGCAAATAAACCGATTCTTATATTATTTTAACCTTTTATTATATTTAATTTTCCGGCCCAGGCCTTAACGGGTGATATTTGTAAAATATTTGTTTCAAATATTACGACCGTCAACGTGTCCAACTCGGCGCGCGTCCTGGTAGGTTATGTAAGTTAAATTTATTGATTCACGATTTCAATCCTTCGCAGCTCGGCGAGGCCCAGTGGTGCATTTTGCCGATCTACAGAAGGTTGCGAAAAGGATTATTTGATGCGCGGCGCGGCCCAGTAGTGCATGGCGCTACAAATAAATTTATTACTTACAAGCCCGTCAAATTTTTAATTTTTATTCTTATTAGATGTACCGCCTCAGCAGACAGCAGTATTATTTAAAGTACACTATTACTTTGTAGCGTGATGCACTACTGGGCCGCAGCGAGCTGTGAAGGAATGACTTCCTGAATCAAATTATTACTCTTAACATAACAGCACTTTGTTTGTGTACCAAATGGTTTCTTTTCTGTTGCTGTCGGATTCTCTTTATTAGGCCTACTTGACTGCAGGAGATCGTTGCCTTATACTAATCTTTGCCTTATACCTGTCCCCCCTGTGATAGACTATACAAGGAATAAATCTTGTGTATCTTTTCGGCTACACAAGTTGCAAGTTATCAACGCCACCTCTAGATCACATTTGTTGTTCTAACTGAATAGAGCTCCTATCTTACTATATATAAAGCGAGACGATATATATCCGTACCATTGTACTGACACCATGGCATCAACTTAAACACGACTTTTCGCAAAAACCGTAAAAGATATAAAACTGAAACCTTTTTTACTGGGTCAAATGTCTTAATGGCATTCAAATCAGCATGAAAAAAATGATAAATAGGCCGATAAACAATAATTTTAGTGCCCAAATTTTGGATCCCCAAGTGGTGTCAAAAACGCGAATTAAATAGGTAATAATTTAGTTCGTCTCTTGAGTCTTGACACCACTTAATATAAGGGTTAAACAGGTTCCTGCTAGTCAAATTAATATGCCAAGCATTATTGGTACCCAAAGAGATCCATGGTTAAAAAATGCTACTTTGCCAGCATGTAATCCACTGATCGATTGTGGTCGATCCCTTGCAGTGATCAAAACGTAATGTTTGTTACAGGGTCATGATCGTAACTTAGCCACGTTTGTCATCAACCCACATGGTTATCAAGATTGATATTATTCAATTTTCTAATGCTTTTATACCAAGCAACTTAATTAAGGAGCATATTTGCATTGTCAGGATATATTATGCCTATTTGATGGGGAAATAATTGTTTAAAGCATGTAATTGCAGACTTATCATTAATATTTAATGGGCCATTGAAGTTCCTTCACCCGTCATTGCTAAATGAGAAATAGAGAAACAAAATAGAGAAACTAACCCCTCTCTCGATTCAATCACTTACCGCAATTTAAATACTTATTTTGCTGAATGGAGTTGGGTTAAAACATATTAAAGTGATACGATAGTCTAACTTGTAGAAGCTTTCAATAAACATGTGTTAATCGTCGTCAGCTGAAGGTGATGTGGTGGACAATGCTTTTATGTGATGGGAGTTGTGTCAAGGATGAAGGTTGTGGGTGGGAAAGTCAAAATTACAGTACAAGGTCAATTAAAACTAGGAGAAAAAAATGTAGGCTTCTGTTGAGGTTGAGAAGAAAATGCCAGATGGTCTGGACTTTAAGGATTTGGTAATCTTCGGAAAGATGGGGTCCCATAGGGAACTATATTTGGGTGCGCGGTCTGTTCTGTTCATGGCTGGTTGTCGGAATTGTACAGCTGCGTGTTCTGTGAGGTCAAGTTGGGAGCGTGAGGTAAGGGATTTGAGGACTGCTATGGTGTTCCAGGAGATGGTGTGGCCGGTGGTCAGGGCATGATGTGCGGGGGCCGATTTGATTCTGTCTGTGGTTTCGTCAATGGCGGTGTTGAGTCTATAACATCGTTCGTGTTCTTTCATGCGGTGAATCGAGGGTCTGTATGTCTGTCCGGTGTATTTGGAGGGACACTCTGAGCAGGAAATTTCGTAGATGGTGTTATGAGTGAGTTTAGTAGGGGTGTGGTCTTCGTTTTGGTGAGGAGGTAACTTCTTTTGCATTTCTTAAGGTTTTGTTTTCTGACAAGTGAATAGATATAACAATCATCATAGAACATTCGAATCCCTAAGTTTGGTTCTAATTAACTAATTTGTGGATTAAGCTCTTATTCTAAATAATAACAATTAAACGTTTCGGTGATTGTTATCCACTCTCTGTCTCAAATAATATGTGCAGAATAGTAATTGCGCTATTTCATTGTGTTAGTGTGGCTCGTCGTTGCTAGCCCATGCTGTCGAATCCATTGCATCCTGATTATCGTACGAATAACTCTAGCTACATGGGCTGTAAATGTGGGATTTTTGAAGTTGACTCCAAATCTGAATTTGTTATTTAGATACTTGTGCAGAAAAATACAAATTTACAGACCGGATTCATATCAGTTTGTTCACCAAATATAAGTTATTCAAACAATGTACACACAATGTCACAATGATCCCATATAAAAACAACCCTTCAGAAATTCTAATGTATTCCCTATCTCAAATATTGTGAGAAACATTTGAAAATTACCCTTGGCCTTGTGGCTCCAAGTTCATATCGAGACTATCTATATTAACAAAGTTCTTTCTCGCACCTCTGTCTCCCCGGAGAGAAATCACTGCTGTTCTTAGGATTTCGAAACGAAGGCGCTTCCTTTTTGTTTACCAAATAGGTTAATGCGAAGTTACCAAAGTTTGAATTTCTATTCTGCAGGCGTACGCGGAAAGGTTAAAATGTTCAGGTTTTTTTCTATCCATGGCTTGATGAAAAGCCGAACTCAAGTTCAAGTCTAGCGATTGAAAATAGTTAAAAACAAGGTAGGAAGTAGTGTGGCATGAAGAAGCTTTCATGCGTTTAATGTGTCTGCTGGGCCAATTTCTCAAAGCGTTCGAAATACTACTCTGAACTAGGAGCAAACTTAGCAATATCTTAATCAGATGCAAGGCTTAATCAAATGCAAGGTTGATGTCACTCCTATTTTGATAGTTCGAGGAGTTCTTTTTCAAGTCAAGCTGTCATAATAGATGTAGTTCTTTGATCATTATATTATTCGGAGGTATTCATTAGATATGAGCACCACTCCAAGCAATAAGTACAATTATCTAAAGCGACCATGTACTCTTCCATAGACGATTGAGTCTTCTCTTTGACTACAGGATATTCCATCAGTTGATGATCAAGACTCATGAAATCGTAATTAATTAATTCTGTTCATATCTGCGTAACTTCTTTCTTTTGATTGGTCGGCGTCGACTGTAAGCCTTCCTTGCGGTGGCTTTCACAACGCGTCCCCATTCTCCAACTCCTGCTGCTGGAGAGAGAGACTCCCAAATTATATACCATAAATATATTATACATAGATATCGACAACAGACTCCGAGAGTCTTGAAGTTCTGTTACCACCGCCCCTGGTGCAACCCCTTACGGGTTAACGATGGGGAGACAGGGACTTCCAGGGACGGTCAATGCCTAGAAAACTGCAAGATGTCCTATTTGTATTAGTGGTTAATGGGATCCTCGAAAAGATCCTCCTTTAGTAGTCTATTGGTTGCCTCGATAAATTTTATAACCGTACTAATTCTAGCTGATACTATGTCTTCCCAGGTTAGAAATATCTGCGTAACATTCTTTAGTTGGTTTACTTGTCCACATTTTCATTTTTAATGTTTGGCGGGCTTTAGACTCCTTTTTGCGAGTGCTGTGCAGGTTCCACAGTTTTCTGTGCGTCTTTTCAAAAAGACAAGAATTAATCAGCATTTTTTTCATGACATCGTTGTTCTGGTTGTTCTCACTCCAATTCGATCAGATTATAAAATACAGAAATACTGTTCACTCCTTAAGTTTGTTAACTGTCGTTCAGCATATTGCGCTACGTTTTTATCTATTAGTAGTGCGCCTACCATGTGACAAATGAAACGGACTGAAACGAAACGAAATTGAATGACATCCTTCACGAAATGACATCCTTCGTGAAATGACATCCTTCACGAAATGACATCCTTCACGAAATGACATCTTTCACGAAATGACATCCTTCACGAAATGACATCCTTCACAAAATGACATCCTTCACGGAAATGACATCTTTCACGAAATGACATCTTTCACGAAATGACATCCTTCACGAAATGACATCCTTCACGAAATGACATCCTTCAAGAAATGACGTCCTTCACGAAATGACATCCTTCACGAAATGACATCGAAATGACCGTCATACTGATAGTTTCTTTGACAAATTGGTTCATTCCTCTGTATGCCTCAAACACCAACTTTCTTAATTTATGATTTTTAAAATTTTTCTGCTGAAAACTGGAGGCTTCCGCAAGTTCTGTTATCCAAATATTAAAGTCCTGATGCATTTCAGTTAAATATGTGGAGCGAGCTGACAAACGTTCCAATACTTCCCAAAACGTCCATGATGTACTTAACTTGTATTGCAATGCTACACGGTGAGCGCAGTGCAATTATCGCTATTTTCATATTATATGTAACATATTGGACAATACTAACCGAATCCCTCTTTTAGTGTTATAGGAATCATGCCTTTATCAAAGGACTTGTTGCACCCTACCGCAGAGGAAGAGAAAAGGTCCCACAAGCTCAAGAGATTGGTTCAGTCTCCCAACTCCTACTTCATGGATGTTAAATGCCCCGGATGTTACAAGGTTAGTTACCGGGTTATCATTTGCTAGATCATCTCCAGTTAGACTTTTTGGAACGGAATATGTGCATACCTACATTTAAATGCTCTTATCAGGAAAGGAATTATTCGACGTTTCGTCGTTTTAATGAACAGCATCATATTCATGATATCAAATTTATTTAAATGGATCGGGTAAATACAAATATTTCTAGTTCGACCCTCAAGACGACTTCACTTGATCATTTTCGTTTCGTCGTATGAAATTTTCTGATGTTTCCGGTTATTCTATTCTAATGTAGATTGTAGACAAGAGTTTGCACTTTATACTACCGTTTTAGCGGAGCTCTTATCACGCTCCAAATTTGGACATTTTGGCTGACATTATGTACGACATTGCCGGTCCGATTATCCGCATCAATCCCGAGCTGAGGTCGTTACTCGCGATTGCAGATTACTGAAGAAGATTCGATCCAAATTTCACGCCTGGACACTTTAAGGGTTCCCGTTTTACGATATCCAATGCCGCTTTTGAGAGCAGCGTATCATAAGGGCCGGAGTCTTTCACATATTGCGTAATCAGTTGTTACTTAATCACTATTTGGCAAATTTGTACCCACTTCCGTTATCAGTTTTACAATTAATTAAGTAATTAAATAATAAGTTTTAGTAGCTAGAGCTGTAGTGTTAAAATAACACTTGTGCAATCGTCAGTGATTTCGTAATACGTGAACAACCGGGATCGGGACCCTAACATCATTTTTTACAATACTTTTAGTTGGGTCTAGATATGGTTCTAGAATCTAGATGTCCAAATTTTGTCCTACATGTTATACATCTCTTCCGGATTTCTAAGGTCTTTCATGATTACATAGGAGGGCGGGAATGATCTGAGTAACTTGTCATAAAATTATTATTTTGTATTAATTGTCTTCGTTAGGAAATTAGCTTCACAACTGTCCGAAACCCTATACTACTAATGAGACGCAGGTACACAATAAAATATAATTAAAATAGCAATTACAATACAGTATGGAATCATCATTTTAAAATGTGGTATAATCACCTGCTGGCACATTTTCAGTGCTTGTTATGAATAGTCACGTGAATTGCAAACATGAGATAATCTCTTTTATTTTACAATCTTCCGATAACAGTTAGATGATCTAACAAATGACCACATTACATCAGCCATGTTCAGTCACTATGTTCATTGTTCATAAAAAGGCGTTGTCCCTAGCCAACACTAGAAAATAGCAAATATTTATGTCCAACAAATGATTTGTTGTCAATTTACCCTATTTTCCCCTTTATAATACAGTGAAACCTTGATAATAACTGTATACATACTTAAGATGGAATAACATGTTAAACGGGGGTATGAGTCCCAGGTGGGTCACATGGTTCCTCCCGCACAGGTCCAGGGCCTCAGTACTTACTTGACAAAGACTTTAGTAGGGTTTAGTAAGGGGTAAATAGGGGAAGCAATGATCTTGGCCTGGTAAGCTTGATATCCCGTTCAAAGCCGTATTGTGACAAATTAAGTGATATTGAATTGAGAAATATTTTCAAAAAGTTTTGGGAAGAGCGTAATTGGGGTTTTACTGTACCCTTCAGCTACTGTCCACAATCTGACCGAGACTGGCAGTTGTCCTAACCCACACTACCAATAAGTTTATTATAAACTAGGTCACATACGGGAGTGGGCAACTTGATAAGGAGAGCCAAGATAAATGTTTAGTGTGTACCTTTATATGTAATATGTATTATGTACCCTTATTCAACGTATTGAACGAATTGACGATATATTAGTTCTGGTCGAAATGAGAGTGACCAGCAGATCAACCTCAATAATGCGAAGTAGGTTGGAGCAGCGAGGTTTTAAATGTAAAACCGAAAAAAACTTTCTTTCATGCAAAAAGAAGTTGTCTATATGGGTCATGTGGTGTCTGCCTGAAGGGAATCAAACCCGTGAAAAAGCAAGGTCGAAGTATGCTGATGGCTCCAGAACCTAGAAAGTGGAACCGATACTGATTAGTTTTTTGGGGCTGTGAATTATTACAGGCCTATTTGCCGCACTTGTTCGTCTGTGATTGCTCCAATTGAAACAGGCTGAGAGCTAAGAAATGTAAAGTTGGGTGTGGACAAATAACCGAAAAGAACAGCGTTTTAAAATATTGAAAAATCGCTGGCTTCTAACCGTGTATTGAAACCTTTTACAATCCCAGCTTCCTCTTAAACTGACACTGATCTTCAATCGGTGGCAATGGCGCAGTGTTGTCTCACATTTGGCTGAATGGGATGAGCGCCCCATTGATTCAACTCCCCGGACCCTGTCACCGCCGAGAGGATTACGCTCAAGTGGACAAAGAGGCCCTGGCCATAGTGTGGGCCATAAAGCGCCTACATATTTACTTGTATAATGAGCCCCAGTTTTACCTTGGTGACAGATCATCGTGCGCTGGTTCTATATTTGGCGATAAGCCAATTCCAGAGATGACTGCCCGGTAGGTTAACTCGGTGGGCTTTAATTCCATATAATTACCATATGGACATTCAATAACGTAATACCAAGCTCATGCTAACGCTGATATGTTATCCCGGCTGCCAAAATCGGTAACACACCCTGTGAGGGAGAGAGACGAGTTTGTGGATATGTTCGCACTGACTATGAGCGGACTTTACTCAATGCAGATTAGTGGCGAACACAACTCCTAAAGGACCCGATTCTGAGCAGAGTTTTGGAATACACTCTGAATGGTTTGGCCGAAGAATCTGAAATGTGACGGTCTCTCAAAGCTTTTCTGGACTAGAAGAGACGAGTTGAGCCATGAACATGGATGTTTAACTTGGGGAGCCCGTGTCGTGATTCCCGCTAAACTGAGAAGCAACTGTAATGGATATTCTGCACGCCAACTCACATTGAGTAACAGGTAATGAAATCCTTGGCCAGATCTTACGTTAACTGGCCCACGTCTTGACACCACAAATCGAGGATACTGCTCGGACGTGTGAGACATGCCGCCAAGGCTGGTAAGAACTTGACTAAAGTCCGTTTGACCACCCCTGGGCCTATATCTAGTGGCACCTTTCCAAAGAGTTACACGCGGACTTTGCGGGCCCATTCCTGGGCAGCATGTGGCTATTATTAGTAGACCTCCTTACAGCAAGTGGCCTGAAGTTGTTCCAATGAACACAATACAACATCTAGTGCTACAATACGTGCTTTTAGATCCATATTTCCCTCGTACAGTAATTCCAATCTGTCTGGTAACGGATAACGTACCACAGTTCGTGTCGGATGAAACTGAGGGATATCTTGAAATCGCAGTGGTAATCAAGCAACGTGACCTGTTCCCGACTTATTCTCCCAAATCAAGCGGAATCTGCCGACGACTTGTTCAGTCCTTTAAATCCGCCCTGAAAAAAGATGCTGTAACCAGTAAGGACGTGTGCAAGAATCGTGAACGATTTTCTGTAACTTTACCGCAACACACCCCCTTCGTCCAACTGGTCAAACACCAGCTGTGTTAGCGTTCAACAGAACTCTGCGATCTAAACTACACCAAATCAAACCAAACCGATCGGATGAGGGAGCATGGAATTGCAATCTGAGAAAACTGCAAGTTGCAATTAACGAACACCCCAGAAACTCGAGAGTCCGAAAATCAGCTCCATTTCGCCAAAATGGACTGACAAAATGCCACTGGGAACAAGCTAGAGTAATCAAAAGACTCGGTGGGATAATTCGAACAATTACGTGGTCCAACACGCTGACGCAATAAAACCGCACAAAACGCTGTTAACCAGGAGAGATAGCTCGGGCTCTGACATTAAAGTTCCAGAAGCTGCAAGAAACAAGGGAAAGAAGAATGAAATTCACTAAACCTAGAGTTCCGAACGGCAACAGCTTGAGGCTGTGGCGAAACCAGCTCCCCAGTCAAGGATACCTCACGGGCCTAAAGTGACAGAGCGTCCTCAACCGAAAGTTGCCTTCCCCCCTGAAAACCAACGACCAAGCAAGTCCGGAATTTGAGATAGGCCTTTAAAGATTTCTAATTCGATTTTGAAAATCTTAGACCTTGATTTTTAGAGGTCCAAGATTTTCAAAATCGAATTAAAAATCTTTAAAGGCCTATCTCAAAATTCTGGCTGTAGAGTTCTATTCTAACTGACCCTAAGAACATATCCTGAAAGTTTGAGGGTGATTGCTCAAAAAATGTAGGAGAAGATAGATTTTTAGACTCGATTTTCAGAACGCGCGATTGAAAATCGCTCGCGCAATACAATTACACATAAGCGCTGACCTTTGACCGGCGATAATTTCGGCTAGGAACAATATTTTTTCATGGGACCAAAAGTAGCTGATAGATATCACTCCCCTCTATCAGAAACAACTATAAAGTCGTTTTCGAGAGAATTTCGATGAAGACCCCCCCGGCCCCCTTAAATGCCCCAAAATACTTTTCGAATAAAGAACAAAGCTTAGTTTACCTGGAGATACTTTTGGACAGAATCCTGCAGGGCTTTCTTCTTTTTACGTTGATATTCGGGAAATTTAAACTGCAAATACGCAAAGACATCATCAGTTGTGATATACTTCTGCTTTGGCTGAGTATCTACATACTGAAATATAAAGTAGCAATCGTATATTATCTCATAATCACCAAACAATCTAGATAGTTGAAAAAACATCAATGAAAAAGGAGTCATGCAATTTCTTAAAAAACTTAATTATATGAGTGGTCAGACCTATCATTGCAAATGTTGTGCAGCATATAATATAATGCTATTAGTCAATAATTGGGTGAGCAAGAGATAGAGATTTATCATATAGTGATTCTGTCACCCAAACTTTCCAATATTTAGTCTCCACCTACTTTATAATTTGAATAAACCTCAAGAGGAATATTTCCTACCTCATTGATTCTCTGCAATAACCTCTTGTCAAGAATGTGTCCTTTTGAACCACCTCTCTGCATGGCTAAATGATAAAATGTATTATATTGTGATAGATAGAATAGGTAAACACTAGCTTAATTGCAGAAAAAACATCACTACAACTGTCAATAAGAAAAACTATTTTGGTTGGATGGTTGTGTAATATATGCTCTACCTCCATATTTCTGTAAGGGGTTTTAAGGCTAACGTCTAATGCAGTCTATCTGGTTCAAGCATTGGGCTGAGCCATGTTTAGAAAAATGCCCCCTGAGGCAGAGGTGGCAGTTGAGTGGGGTGTTCTATCAAAGGACTCAGGGGGCTTGGGGGCGGCCGCCCTCCCCAATTGCCGATGGCTATTTGCTGATGGCTGCGTACAATCCACAGCAGAAAGTTAATTAATTAATTAGGAAATCCTACGCACCAACACCTCCTTTACCTAATTACTATAAGTTCAGCCTCGATATTTTCCAATTCGCTTATAAACTGAGATGGGCTTGGTATTGCATTGGTTATGCAACCCCCAAAAAACAAAGGAGCTGAGCCAACAACAAGCAGCGATTGTACAAATGGAGAAAAAGTTGATGAGCTCAGGAGACACCAAATCAATCAAAAGGTAGTCAACAACCACTGCCTAGAACTATAATACATCGAAAGGATCACAAAAGATTTACTCCAAACCAATGGCGGCACAACTTCAAAACTTCCAGACAACCTCCCTTCAAGAATCAATCCCTTCAAGAATCAAGAAAAGCTTTCGAAGACATGGAGAAATGGAAGGACATTGTTATCAGACCGGCAGATAAAGGATCAAAATACTTTTTTCTAGATAAGCAGGACTATGTTAATCGAGTGAGAAAACACACAGACGATTCTGAAATATTCGAAGTCATCCCTAATGAAGAAGCACAAGAAAAGCCAAAGACTGCTATTAGGAACTGGTTGAAGAATACCAACTTGATGGATGGATAACACTAGATGAACACAGTAAACCTGGCAACAACTATGTCAACCCTAAAAATATGATAAGCACTGGATGCACATCTGCAATTAAGAACTTGTCAGCCCTTACATCATATGAGCTCACAAAGGTATAACTGCAGTTTGCTATCCAGGACTTGAATCATATCTTACGGAAAATTGATGATCTCAACACATCAGATGTGTTAGTCTGATCAGTGATCACACCTTTATTTCTTTTTCTGTGATAGACTTTATTCTAACCAGATTTACCTTTTCTAGCAATGGCAAGTCACCAGTGGTAACCGGTTGGAGCAGGCAGTTGCGCAACATCGTTTGTAGCAGACTACCGTCCAATCGGTAAGTATTTATAGTTGTTATTTATTAGGTGGTTTATATGTAATTGGGTAAATATGGAATTAAGTTGTTATTATTGTGTAATAAAGTATTTTGTTTTACAGGTTTCGCACATACAACTAAACCGGAGTTTCACTTGGCTAGAATATTTCTAACAAAATGCGCTCATTTGCAGTTAAAAACTTCTGTTTTCTTGATAATTTCACCCCCGTCCAAGGCGAGATGCACAATCTCAACTGTCTTTAAAGTATCATTTACAGCTGAGCATAAGGGTTAAATTTAAATTATCTAACCTTTTGGTGCTCAAAAAAAAATTTAAATCAATTATAGGGGGGGGGGGGGGGGTGTCATGTCCGTCTATGTCCGCCTATGTCCTGTCCTTTTTGGATTCTATGAGACAACGGACGTGTTTTTTGGGACATTGGCGGACACGGACGGACATTGGCGGACTCGGACGGACATTGGCGAACTCGGACGGACATTGGCGGACTCGGACGGACATTGGCGGACCCGGACGGACATTGGCGGACTTGGATGGCCATTGGTGGACATTAGCGGACAAACATTTTGAGGACTGAAGAGTACTGAAGAGTACTGAGGAGGATGGCTGAGAAGGATGGCTGAGGAGGATGGCTGAGGAGGATGACTGAGGAGGATGACTGAGGAGGATGACTGAGAGGGAGGAGAAGGATCAGGAAGACCCAGGAGGAGGAGGAGGAGGAGGACCCAGAAGGAGGACCTAGGAGGAGGAGGAGGAGAACTGAGGAGGATGACTCAGGAGGAGGAGGACTCAGGAGGAGGACTGAGGAGGAGGAGGAGAAGGAGAAGGACTGCGGAGGAGAAGGAGGACCCAGGAGGAGGATGACCCAGGAGGAGGAGGACCCAGGAGGAGGACCCAGGAAAAGGCCCCAGGAGGAGGAGGATCAGGAAGACCCAGGAGGACCCAGGAGGAGGAGGAGGAGGAGGAGGACCCAGGAGGAGGAGGAGGACTGAGGAGGACTGAGGAGGAGGACTGACGATGACTGAGAAGGAGGAGGACTGAGGAGTACTGAGGAGGATGGCTGAGGAGGATGGCTGGGGAGGATGGCTGAGGAGGATGACTGAGGAGGATGACTGAGAGGGAGGAGGAGGAGGACTCAGGAGGAGGACTCAGAAGGAAGAGGAGGAGGACTCAGGATGAGGACTCAGGAGGAGGACTTAGGAGAAATGAGAAGGAGGACTGAGGAGAACTGAGGAGGAGGAGGAGGAGGACTGAATAGGAGGAGGAGAAGGAGGGAGACTGGGAGAGGACTGGGGAGGAGGAGGACTGATGAGAAGGATGAGGAGGACTCAGGAGGAGGAGGACTGAGGACCGAGGAGGAAGAGGAGGAGGATGAAGAGGAGGAGGAGGACCCAGGAGGAGGAGGACTGAGGAGGATGGCTGAGGAGGATGACTGAGAGGGAAGAGGAGGAGGAGGAGGAGGAGGACTCAGGAGGAGGAGGAGGACTCAGGAGGAGGAGGAGGACTCAGGAGGACTGAGAAGGAGGAGGAGGAGGAGGAGGACTGAATAGGAGGAGGAGAAGGAGGGGGACTGGGAGAGGACTGGGGAGGAGGAGGACTGATGAGAAGGATGAGGAGGAGGACCCAGGAGGAGGAGGACTGAGGACCGAGGAGGAAGAGGAGGAGGATGAAGAGGAGGAGGAGGACCCAGGAGGAGGAGGACTGAGGAGGAGGACTGAGGAGGACTGAGGAGGATGGCTGAGGAGGATGACTGAGAGGGAAGAGGAGGAGGAGGAGGAGGAGGACTGAGGAGGACTGAGAAGGAGGAGGAGGAGGAGGAGGAGGACTGAATAGGAGGAGGAGGGGGACTGAGGACTGAGAGGAAGAGGAGGAGGATGAAGAGGAGGAGGAGGACCCAGGAGGAGGACCCAGGAGGAGGACTCAGGAGGAGGAGGAGGAGGACTGGGGAGGAGGAGGACTGTTGAGGACTGATGAGGAGGACTGAGGACGAGGAGGAGTAGGAGGAGGACTGAGGAGGGGAGGAGGAAGAGGACTGAGGAAGATCAGGAAGACCCAGGGGGAGGAGGAGGAAGAGTAGGAGGAGGAAGCATCTAAATGTTATTTCCATTTTTGTCCGTATTTGTCCTTTTTTGTCCGTTTTTGTCCGCTCTATTTTTTGTCCGTTTTGAAAATATAGGGTACCGAACGGACAAAAAAAATGATCCCCCTATAACAGCAAAAATTGAACATTTTATTTAGCAATTTAGGTGTCCATTAATGTCCGCCTATGCCCGCCTATGTCCGCCTATGTCTGCCTATGTCCGCCTATGTCCGTCTATGTCCGCCTATGTCCGCCTATGTCCTGTCCTTTTTGGATTCTATGAGACAAGCGGACATAGACGGACGTGACACCCCCCCCCATTATAGCAACAATTTTAAAAACTTTAAAGTTCTTCTATTACCATGGAATATACTACGGGTATGGTGACTTGGGCTATTGAGTTGTTAAGTAGATTAAGATTAGTAAACCTGCACTTGCATTGTATTTATAAAAACTAGAAATTAGGCTTCACGGTAAAATGGAGAAGCAGGCTGATCTTGGAGAGAGCAGACCGTAAAGTTTACGCACCCACCAGGGCTACCTACCTACCCCAGTTGTTCTTTTTGGTTTATCAGCTTGTATTGTTATATTTATGGACCCCAAGTCACCACACTAAGAAGAAGTATGTTTAAAAAATAATAATAAGTTAAGTTAATATCATCATATCAGTTTTAAACAGTAAAAGTTAAGTTGATGATTGAATTTCCTAGTTAATTTAATGGTTCAAACGTTTGGGAATATAATAATGTTGGCATTTGTATCTGCTGCAGCAATAATATCGATATGTCATTTGACTAGAAAATTTACGCCTCTTCAATAGATATTGGGTAGGCAATTTGGTGAGTGAGTGATGAACTGGTTTGGTCTGTGACTGAGTGAGGGGCGATGTGAAAGTTGTGGTAAGTCCAGGTGTTATTATTGTTAATGGATTGGGATCCCAGGATGATACTTTTACAGCGTAATTTAACCAAAGATACAGAAAAGCAGTGAAAAATGTCCTTTACCTGAGTATAGTGCTCTGCCGATTGCATCAACAACAACAAGATACAAGGGCAGGTCTCTCCCGAACCTTGGGATGGCCTGAGGTGCTTATCTTCTTTTCAGTAACCCTAAGCCACTCTGTGCCGAGGCACTATATTAGCTGTAGGGGGGTGAGTCCTACGAGCCAGAGAGTGTGTATCACCAGCCGAAGCTGTACCAAATCACAGCTTGGTAACTGGCCGACTTGCATCCGACCGGATTTGAACCCGGGTCTTCTGCTTTAACATGGCTATGTGAATCAAAATTGTGTCTTCTAAATAGTCTTTAAAACATATTTTTAAAATTTCAGGGTGATTGTCGATCGTTGCTCTGCTTCGCTTTGGAATGAACAGATTAAGGCTTCAATATCTAAAGCCAACAGAATGATATGTTGGATTGTTAGAAATCTGATTATCAGGGAGAAATCTGTGATGATATCCATTTACAAAGCTTTGATAAGACCCCATTTAGAGTATTGTGTTCAATTGTGGAGTCCAGTTGCGGCTCATGGAAGTTGGGGATCATCTTGGAGCTGGAGAGCGTCCAGAGGCGGTTTACCCGTCTGATTGACGAGGTGGGTACTCTTCCATACAGTCGTCGACTGGAAATCCTCAATTTAACAACGCTGGCAGAGCGGCAAATACGTGGGGACCTCATTGAATCTTTTAAAATGATAAGTGGTTTGGCCAATTACGGAGCTGGGTTGTACAGTATGAGCAGATCTGGTCTTTTTTTTTTTTTTTTTTTTTTTTTTTTTTGATTTAAAAAAAAAAGAGCAGATCTGGTCTTAATGTGGCATCAAACAGTAGATGCAGTAAAAGTAGCAGTAAAATGAAGAAAGTCCACAGTTCTTTTCTTCCGGAGAGGGTGAGACTATATTGGAACAAACTCCCCTCGGATGTCAAGAATTGTGAGACTGTGTTAAGTTTTAAAATAAGATTAGAGGCTTTCAAAAAAGAGACTATTTTAAACGGATCTGTAAATGATAGTCATTTTTGGTATGTTTCGGACGAAGTATTAGGAAAGATTGAGGGATTAAATTATGCTACTAATAAAGAGAAGCACAATGAATATCTTGTGTGTAATCCTCATGTTGCTAAAAAACGCTTTATCAACTTATATAGTAGTGGAAAGTATGTAAATTAGATTCATTTTAACTTGGTTGTTTAGGCCAATAGATTTGAGATAATTTTAAAACTTTAGTAGATATATTTTTTATGATTTGTGATGATGTTTGTGTCATTATATTTTGATTTGATTTGATTTAGCCACGATCTCGATGGGTTGACATCGTCAATCAGCTCAAAAACTGTAAAAGGAGATTTGTGATGATGGATGAGTCATAATTTTGTTCACATTTAACGAGTGTTACTTGTAAAATATTTGTTCCATACCGACGAGTCCAACTCGGCGACGAGTCCAACCGCGTCGACGAGTCCAACTCGGCGCGCGTCCTGGTAGGTTGTAAACCTACAAGTTCACATTTACGTACACATTCATTTGATTCATGATGTCAACCCTTCTTAACGGGTGATACTCGTAAAATATTTGTTTCAAATATCAAGACCGTCGACGAGTCCAACTAGGCGCGCGTTTTAGTAGGTTATAAACCTGCCACACATTACCAGATCGTTGCTTTTAGTAAAGGCTCTTACGGGCAAAAAGACGTGTTTTCTGCTACGAGTTTAGAGACCTAACCGCTAATTGGACACAATAGTATGATGTCTAAGGATCGATAATATGTTAAGAAGTATAAATTTTGCCTTATTAGTCACGTGCTATACCGATGCGCGTTTTAAATTTTGACAGTCTATTTCTCTAAGGCAAATAAAGTAATTATATTCATATTTTGTTGACATACGTTGCATGCCACTTTTCGCGCGCGAAGCGCTCGCCGCCGAAGGGATACGTAAGGGATACGTAAGGGATACGTAACATGTATCAAATATTTTGTCAGCAATAAGATCACATTATTTTTTATTTGGTGTGAAAATATGAGCTAGAACGGACATAATCTCGCTGAGTTATAGCTGTTTGAAATTTATGATGAACGCGCGGGTGCATATATTGATAACAACTAAATGCTTTTGCGCGTAGTGCGCGTCGAAAATTTGGCAAAAACGCTTGCGGAGTGACAATATTCAAACTTCGATAAAGTATATGAAGTGGGTACTTCTCGGAAAGGAAAAATTAAGGCAAACACTATGTGACTATTTTTGGGTTGATTTAATACAACTGCAAAAAATTGTTCAAACTTCAAGCAAAAAAGTCAAAATTTTTACCACTTTTTTGGATTTTTACCTGCACTAAACTAGAGGGATTTGTTTTATTTTTATATCATCTTGTGCGGCTGTCTTTTAACTATCTTCATGCAAGTTTTGACGACATGCCAACAAAATTAACTTGCTCAAATTATCAAAAAACATGGTTTTTTAGCCTATTTTTGGCCCCAAAATCGGTTTTTTGCGATTTTAACCGCGCTAACTCAGTCCAATCATCTTGAAACCACCTTTAATCGATTCTACGGTCAAAAATACGTCTAGTAAGGTGTATCTGGGGTCCCTAGCGTATCGTGCAGACAATGCCCGTAAGAGCCTATACTATTTGCGAATTAACAAAGCAACTTCGATGCGAAATAAAAATCATACTTTGCGCGGCGTGTCGAAGCGTCGAAGTTCTCCAGCACACTTATATTCAGCCACTGTAATAAAAAGAAACATAATGACTATTTACTATAATGAGGTTAAAAAACAGTTTATAATTTTTTTCCACTGGGAAGTTTAAATAAGTTTAAATATGTAATAATGTATTTGATAATTGATAATACTTTAATGATATTGTATTTTATAAATGATAAATGTTGGTGGGAAAATATTTTTTATATATTTTTCACATGATGCGATGATATAATTTGTAGACATGTGTGATGTTTACCTGGGGACCTCAGGCTATTATGTTTATAAACATAACCGAATAGAGATTCGGCGGAATGACAGGCTGAGCGCGCCCCAGTAAGTGTGATGTGTAATGTTTTGATGTCATAATTTGTACTTTACTTTATTAACTTTGACCACCTTCCTTGTGTTGTTGATCAATCTTGACCCAATCTTTGCCCACTCTGTTTATTACACCGTCTCTACTTGTATGTTGCCCAGATTGTTTGGCATGACTGTTTTGGATTTTCTTAATTAACTTTTATCATCAGGTACTGTTCTGTAGTAAACCTTTTCGATGATTTTTTATTGTATATTGGAGTTTTCAGATTGTTTGTATATTTGAAGTTCTATAGAATTTTTATAGAAATTGTAATATTTTAGGCAATTTTATTTTTATTATCTTGAATATTATTTTGATAGGCCGATGAATTTCATACTGAGATTTTTTGTAGTGATCACCCATTTTTCAAGATGCTAACCTTTCTTGGGTATCTGCTTGTTAGGTGCACCTGCTTTATTTAGTCATGATTTAAGTGATATGTTTAAATATGCCAATTATAATCATCTTATCTATTTGACTGAACCAAGAGTATATTCACAGTATGGAGAAAGATCGTTTCAGAAAGTTGGCCCTAAATTATGGAATGAGCTGCCTCTTGAAATTAAGAATTGCATGTCACTGGAATCTTTTAAAGTGTATCTGAAAACGTTTCTTTTTAAACGTGCTTTTGATATTAATTAATTTACTATTTTTTCAACGTTTCTACTGTTAAGTGCATACCCTTAACCTTGTAATTTAGTGTATCAAGTCTTTATAATTTTCTATGGTTTGGAACCTAAATGTGGATTGCTTTTCAGGTTTTCTTGTATCCTGACTTGTTTTCGTGGCACACCTGTGCATTTTAAGTTGTTGTGCCACTATAATCTATAAGTTTAAATTATTATTATGATGCTAACCTTTCTTGGGTATGCTAACCTCATCTTTAGTCAAGATGCTAACCTTTCTTGGGTATCTGCTTGTTAGGTGCACCTGCTTTATTTAGTCATGGGATTTAATTTACAGTTATTGACTTCTGTTTTCTAAACAGTTTATTTTTTCCGTCCAAGGCGAAGATGCACGATCTCGTTAATTAAGTATCGCCGAGCATAAGGGTTGAATTCAATTTATTTAACCTTTTGGTGCTGTATAAAAGTAACATTAATTTACTATAATTATTATTATTAATTGTATGAGCAGGATATAAATGGTAATACCTTTATATTACATTTCATTTCATGATCAATTGAACACATTCTATACTTTTTATGAATTGGTTTTGACAATCGAAAAGAATTTTTAAAAGTGTGTTACTTAGCAGTTACAAATCGATGGCATTTGATGGTTATACTCCTGTGGGTACAGATCCTGGGGCTGCAATGAAAACGACCACATCTGCATCAAGCCCGCAGTATAGTAGATCTGCATCTGCACCAGCTGAAGAAATACCTTGCCCTGTTTACGAGTATACTCCTAATGATGCGGTCAGTATCATAAGAACTGAATCATAAATAATGTACTTTATAACAGTGGCGTAACGTTGCCTGTTGGCAGAGGGGGGCTCTTCGTTACGCCACTGCTTTATATAAGAAGACTAAATTGTCATACATTTTTTGCTACTTCAGGCAACGGAAAATATTGCACCACCCACATATGACTCTGTTTTTGGACCTGCCAGCACTGCCATTAGCAAGACCACTGAAAGGATGAAAGACTTTGGAAATGCAGACAATAGGAACAAGGAACAATATGTGCCGGATTCGTGTTGTGAGCTGTTCTGGAAATTTAGTAAGTCATTATCAATTCAATATGTTTGATATAAATTGATCTTAAGTTCTATTAACAGTGATCATGTCAGTCCATCAAACTGCTAGGAAGTAAGATTAAAAATATACTGTCAGTTTCATTCATTCTGCAGTGCAATCGATTTGATCATGGTGACTGATTTGTTTATTTCACGTGACAAAAAATAGCTCTCATCGTTCATTTACTTTGCCACGACTCGGACCCTGTCAACCGTTTTTGGAGAGTTTAATTAACTACATTATTTAACTTACTCACTATAATTACTGCAGTATTAGAGTCAGGATCAGAGACGGGTTCAAGATTTAGAATATTTAAAAAAACATAAGCTACAGGAAAAGAAGATTATTTTTTATTAACGGCAACTCTTTCCACAAACACCACATAACGGGAAGAATCTCTATGGCCTCAAAGGCAATATCGTCAAAGATGCCCTCTCTCACCGTTCCCTAAACATTCTATTTGACTCTCTAATAAAACCGATACTGCTCTATGGCTGCCAAATCTTATGTCCTCACTCAAAAACCATGAGATACCTCTCCAAAACAGATAGCAAAGCCAACCCCCAGCATACTCTCAGGTACATCTCACAAGACCACTATGAAAGATTCCACCTTAAGTTTATCAAGTGGTCCTTGTCTGTCCATTCAAAAGCATCAAATATAGGCTGCTGGGGCGAAAGTGGGCGCCACCCCCTCTTCTTTGAAGCCTGCAAACTTGCAATAGATTTCTATAGTCGCCTTGAAAGCACTGAAAATGAACTTCTCTCCGCTGCATTTCACGAGCAGGTTATGCTGGGCCTTCCTTGGTACACCAACATCTCTAATCTTCTCACCAAATATAACTTCCCCCACTCATCCTCTTCAAAATCCAAGCTCTCTACCCAGTAGATGGGAATGTGTGAAGGCCCGTCATCAAGTAGCCCCCAGCCACTCACAGCACGCCCTCAGGTCACGTGACAGCACGTCACAAGGGTCACGTGACAGATCACATGTCATGTAACCACGTGACAAGCTCGTTAATTAAATGTCAAGGTCACGTGACAAGATAATTGACCAATAAGGAGTCAGAACGTCATGATGAATCAATCAATAATCCCGACTAAAGGATCTAAAGTCTGATTAAACGGTTGCCAAGCAGGTTCCTGTCACTTGATTACCGGTCACGTGTTTAGCTTAAGCATCATGTGACATGAATGTTATTTGAACCTCGAGATCACGTGACAGGAGTCACTTGATTACCCGTCAGAACGTCATGATGAATAATTCAATAATCCTGTCTAAAGGATCTAAAGTCTGATTAAACGGCTGCCAAGCAGGCTCCTGTCACTTGATTACTGGTCAAATGATTCTTCACGATTTACCCCGGTCCAGTCACCACTCCAAATAAGCAGAGGGTGACATAACGAAATGTGGTGTAGGGTTACCATCGCTCGACCTCCTGGAAATTACAAGTCTTATCATCAATTTTCTGACATTTAAGCAATAGCTACAGTATCTGAACCACATTTTCACCCTTTAAGATATAACAACTGTTAGGTAGCCTAGTGGTTAGAACATCCGTCTTCTGCACAAAAGGTTCAGTGTTCAAAGTCGAGCCTAGGGAGTAGCTAAGGCTCTATACCATTCACTATTATTAACTATTAAATTTGCTTGTTATAAATTTGATAAATTTCGAGAGACAAATAAAACTACCGTTTAATTGATAATTTGTTGTTGTCAACATTATAATCATAAATTGAAATCATCAAGAGTAAGATTGGGTACATAAATCATTGTATAACAGTTGCACGTTAATGGTGTTCTAGTACAGGTAGTTAGTTCCACCAACTACTTATTCAGATAAAGTTTGAGAATCTTATCGACAATAGTTGTGTTTTCGTTCATCAGTTTGTTTACATCAGATAGACTTGTAGTGGTGATAACTGCATCCAATAGAGATCGTTCTTCCAAACTTAAAATATCTGTTAGGTCTTTTCCGCTGTCAATTAAACGCTGCTTCAAGACAACAAACAATTCGGTTTTCATCATGTATGAGAATAAAATGTCAAAACATTTATTTTGCTCTTTACACAATTTACTTTGTAACAGGACGTCTAGAGATTTAAGTAAACTCGATATCTTTTTACTGTTTGGTTGTTTGATTGGTACTCCTTTCCGCTTGCCTACGTGTTGCCAGTCAGTATCAGATTCTAACTCTTTAGCACTATATTCTTTGTTGGACTCATCATCGCTACTTGTTACACCACTAAATTCATCATCACCACTACCTGGTACATCAGAGTTAGAACCACCTTGCTGAGATTCTTCAGAAACTATTGTATCAGCATCTGAACATACAGAATCAGGACCTTCCATTTTGACATCAGTCGCATCTGAGTTAGCTTTTGACAGTGGCTGTAGAATTGCAGAACTTTCATCTGACTCTCGGTTCTCTCGATGATACCTACTAATGTGTGAGGACAGACTATATTTATTGGCAAAAGACTTGTCACAGAATGAGCAGGTTACAGAATTCATAACTGCAGTACAAACGTTTTATAATGCTATGCAACAACCATTATATAGCAATAATCGCATAAAATCACAAATAATCGCAAAATAATCGCAAAATAATCGCATATAATCGCATATAATAGCATATAATAGCATATAATGGCATAAAATTGCAAATAATCGCATATAATTGCAAAATAATTCACAAAATAGCATATAATAGCATATAATCGCATATAATCGCATATAATAGCATATAATAGCATATAATCACATTTAATCACACATATAATCACGTATATTATCTCTTAAAATCACATTTATTATTATAATTGCATATAATTGCAAATAATCGCATATAGTAGCAGGGTGAATATGATCCAACTTATGCATTCAACCTATTAAAGATCTTTTCAAAGATTTATTTTCATGCTGATTGCCAAGCATCATCCTGGAGATGGAACTGTAACTCTTGAGTCTACCAAAGACTGCACCCAACATGTAGGAATACTTCCTAGTGGGGACATTAAAGGACCACACCAGACAGGACAAGGAGATCATGGTAAATTCTACGTCAACTAGTCAGACGGAGATCATCTTCGAGATCTATCACTTTCTGGATTATCATTCATAACCAGTAGTCAGCGCACCATTGATTTCTGCTTTCAAATGATAACTGCTAATACTCTTGTCGATTTTATTGCACAGAAACCAGCATTTGACCGGGACCGGGGCCGGGATAGCTCAAAATTGCCAATCCCAGTACCGGGATTCCCGGTACCGGGAATCCCGGTCGATTACTGGTGCATGCAACTGACCAGGTTTAGGTATCAGGTGATTTTTCCTGCAATTTGGTAGTTGTGAAACATCACCTTGGATTTCTGTTGTCACAAAACGTACCTTTTTAGACCTTTTCTCAAAGCATATTTAATAGCATATAATAGCATATAATCGCATATAATCGCATGTAATAGCATGTAATAGCATTCGATCACATATATAATCCATTGGGTGGGCGAGAATTGTCCCCCGACAATTGACCCCCGACAATTGACCCCCCGACAATTGACCCCTCGACAATTAACCCCCCGACAATGTAACTCAATACAACATCACTTCATACCATACTCCTCACGATACTCTTGATCTAGGAAGAATGCACCTTTGTTGTGGTGTGCCACACTCCACATGGACAAATCTCACGATACTCTTGATCTAGGAAGAATGCACCTTTGTTGTGATGTGCCACACTCCACATGAACAAATCCGCTAAATACTGAATAAATGCCGAATACTGAATGAATACTGAATGAATACTAAATGAATACTGAATGGATACTGAATGAATACTGAATGAATACTGAATGAATACTGAATGGATACTGAATGAATACTGAATGAATACTGAATGAATACTGAAAATAATCGCGAATAATAGCATATAATATCATATAATAGCATATAATAGCATATAATAGCATATAATAGCATATAATAGCATATAATAGCATATAATAGCATATAATAGCATTTAATAGCATATAATAGCATATAAAATTGCATATAATTACATATAATAGCATATAATAATAACATACAATCACGTTCGGTAGACTCAAGAATTACAGTTCAATCGCCAGCATATAATCGCATATAATAGCATATAATCGCATATAATAGCATTATATAATATCATATAATCGCATATGATAGCTTATAATAGCATATAATAGCATATATAATCGCATTCGGTAGACTCAAGAGTTATAGTTCCATCTCCAACATATATTCATATAATCGCATATAATAGCATATAATATCTTATAACCGCATTTAAATGAATACCAATGGTTGTTACGTTTAAATAGATAAAATTAAATGTTTTAAAAGAGCGATCCATCTGGAGAAGTAGGCTAGGCGGGATTTGAACCCGCATTGTCCTGCATAGGAAAGTTGCCGTTAACTCACTAACCTGAGGCTCCAGCTGGACCGCTGTTAAAATGAAAATATGAACATGTTTAACAAGATCGTTACGAATATCACGTGACGGATGCTATTATGACGTACTTGCTTCTTATTGGTCAATTAACTTGTCACGTAACCTTGACATTTCATTTACGAGCTTGTCAGTTTAAAATAATACATTATAGTTATAAATGGCTATGTGGCACAGTTCGCTAGTCTGCCTGCTTGTGAAATGCCTCGCATTCACAGGGTCCCGGGTTCGATTCCCGTCTGTGTCACTAGCTATGGGGAGAGCATCTGAATTTTCCGGGAATCTATTCATGTGGAGTGTGGCACACCACAACAAAGGTGCATTCTTCCTAGATCAAGAGCATCGTGAGGAGTATGGTATGAAGTGATGTTGTATTGAGTTACATTGTCGGGGGGTTAATTGTCGAGGGGTCAATTGTCGGGGGGTCAATTGTCGGGGGTCAATTGTCGGGGGATAATTCTCGCCCACCCAATGGATTATATATGTGATCGAATGCTATTACATGCGATTATATGCGATTATATGCTATTATATGCTATTAAATATGCTTTGAGAAAAGGTCTAAAAAGGTACGTTTTGTGACAACAGAAATCCAAGGTGATGTTTCACAACTACCAAATTGCAGGAAAAATCACCTGATACCTAAACCTGGTCAGTTGCATGCACCAGTAATCGACCGGGATTCCCGGTACTACCGGGAATCCCGGTACTGGGATTGGCAATTTTGAGCTATCCCGGCCCCGGTCCCGGTCAAATGCTGGTTTCTGTGCAATAAAATCGACAAGAGTATTAGCAGTTATCATTTGAAAGCAGAAATCAATGGTGCGCTGACTACTGGTTATGAATGATAATCCAGAAAGTGATAGATCTCGAAGATGATCTCCGTCTGACTAGTTGACGTAGAATTTACCATGATCTCCTTGTCCTGTCTGGTGTGGTCCTTTAATGTCCCCACTAGGAAGTATTCCTACATGTTGGGTGCAGTCTTTGGTAGACTCAAGAGTTACAGTTCCATCTCCAGGATGATGCTTGGCAATCAGCATGAAAATAAATCTTTGAAAAGATCTTTAATAGGTTGAATGCATAAGTTGGATCATATTCACCCTGCTACTATATGCGATTATTTGCAATTATATGCAATTATAAATAATAAAATGTGATTTTAAGAGATAATATACGTGATTATATATGTGATTAAATGTGATTATATGCTATTATATGCTATTATATGCGATTATATGCGATTATATGCTATTATATGCTATTTTGTGGAATTATTTTGCAATTATATGCGATTATTTGCAATTTTATGCCATTATATGCTATTATATGCTATTATATGCTATTATATGCGATTATATGCGATTATTTTGCGATTATTTGCGATTTTATGCGATTATTGCTATATAATGGTTGTTGCATAGCATTATAAAACGTTTGTACTGCAGTTATGAATTCTGTAACCTGCTCATTCTGTGACAAGTCTTTTGCCAATAAATATAGTCTGTCCTCACACATTAGTAGGTATCATCGAGAGAACCGAGAGTCAGATGAAAGTTCTGCAATTCTACAGCCACTGTCAAAAGCTAACTCAGATGCGACTGATGTCAAAATGGAAGGTCCTGATTCTGTATGTTCAGATGCTGATACAATAGTTTCTGAAGAATCTCAGCAAGGTGGTTCTAACTCTGATGTACCAGGTAGTGGTGATGATGAATTTAGTGGTGTAACAAGTAGCGATGATGAGTCCAACAAAGAATATAGTGCTAAAGAGTTAGAATCTGATACTGACTGGCAACACGTAGGCAAGCGGAAAGGAGTACCAATCAAACAACCAAACAGTAAAAAGATATCGAGTTTACTTAAATCTCTAGACGTCCTGTTACAAAGTAAATTGTGTAAAGAGCAAAATAAATGTTTTGACATTTTATTCTCATACATGATGAAAACCGAATTGTTTGTTGTCTTGAAGCAGCGTTTAATTGACAGCGGAAAAGACCTAACAGATATTTTAAGTTTGGAAGAACGATCTCTATTGGATGCAGTTATCACCACTACAAGTCTATCTGATGTAAACAAACTGATGAACGAAAACACAACTATTGTCGATAAGATTCTCAAACTTTATCTGAATAAGTAGTTGGTGGAACTAACTACCTGTACTAGAACACCATTAACGTGCAACTGTTATACAATGATTTATGTACCCAATCTTACTCTTGATGATTTCAATTTATGATTATAATGTTGACAACAACAAATTATCAATTAAACGGTAGTTTTATTTGTCTCTCGAAATTTATCAAATTTATAACAAGCAAATTTAATAGTTAATAATAGTGAATGGTATGGAGCCTTAGCTACTCCCTAGACTCGACTTTGAACCCTGAACCTTTTGTGCAGAAGACGGATGTTCTAACCACTAGGCTACCTAACAGTTGTTATATCTTAAAGGGTGAAAATGTGGTTCAGATACTGTAGCTATTGCTTAAATGTCAGAAAATTGATGATAAGACTTGTAATTTCCAGGAGGTCGAGCGATGGTAACCCTACACCACATTTCGTTATGTCACCCTCTGCATATTTGGAGTGGTGACTGGACCGGGGTAAATCGTGAAGAATCATTTGACCAGTAATCAAGTGACAGGAGCCTGCTTGGCAACCGTTTAATCAGACTTTAGATCCTTTAGACAGGATTATTGAATTATTCATCATGACGTTCTGACGGGTAATCAAGTGACTCCTGTCACGTGATCTCGAGGTTCAAATAACATTCATGTCACATGATGCTTAAGCTAAACACGTGACCGGTAATCAAATAACAGGAACCTGCTTGGCAACCGTTTAATCAGACTTTAGATCCTTTAGTCGGGATTATTAATTTATTCATCATGACGTTCTGACTCCTTATTGGTCAATTATCTTGTCACGTGACCTTGACATTTAATTAACGAGCTTGTCACGTGGTTACATGACATGTGATCTGTCACGTGACCCTTGTGACGTGCTGTCACGTGACCTGAGGGCGTGCTGTGAGTGGCTGGGGGCTACTTGATGACGGGCCTTCACACATTCCCATCTACTCTACCCAAATCAGTCACAACATGAGGGAAGAATTTGTGGATACCTGGAAATCTGCCAAGGCATCCTCACCTAAATTAGAATTCTACAATCAAATTAAACATGATTTTGAACCAGAAACATACTTAGGAGTGGTTAAGATCCCCGATGCTCGGAAAAGCTTAACAAGGTTTCGTATTAGCTGCCACAATCTTTACATTGAGAGGGGCCGTTACGAAACCCCCCTAGTACCAAGAAAACATCGATGGTGCACTTTTTGCTTTTTCAGTAAGGGGCTTAAGCCTATTGAGGACGAAATTCATGTTCTAACTGACTGTTTACTCTACTCCTCAGTTAGAGAAAAATTTAACTTCCATCCCAAAAATGTTACTGACTTAGCCGGTTTGCTATCCGATAAAACACTAGACCCTACAAAATTTACTGCCACAGCAAGAGCAATCCATTCAATTCTCTCTGTGAACGAAAATTTTACAGCCTACTATAAGAGCCCAGATTTCCACTCAAATACTGGCCAATGCGTAATGCTATAGGACCTCAAAAATAGTATTATAAAACATTTCTATTTTATCCCTACACATTTGTAAATAACTAGAATTGTGTAACCTTAAATTATTTCAGAATTATAACTATTGTGAATTCAATAAAATAATTATCACTTTTGTATCCTATCCTTGTATCCTTGTATCCTTGTATCCTTGTATCCTATCCAAACAATTTTTTAAATAGTCAAGTGATGCTAAAGCAGAGCACAAATGTGTAATAAGTTAATAGATTAAAAACTGATTCATGTGATGCATTACGCAGAGCACAGATAAAAATACTGATTCAATGATTAAAATTATAGCTGTGAGTGTCAATAAATTACTGTGTCATAAAAAAGGAACGATGTACACGTGATCTGAGATACCAATATCTCAATATCAACATGCAACATTAAGACACTGAATGGAAGGCTTAAAGCTTTTTTAATGGGGGAAACCAGTGCACCTCATCAGGGGACATTGTGGCCCGAACACACACCTTGGGGGGGGGGGGGGGGGGGGGCGGGGGGGGGGGGGCGGTTTTGGCAGTTTTGCTTATATTTCAAGAACAGAAGCAAATATCAAAATTCTGTAGAATAGAATTGTGGGTGACAGCCCAAGGAACAACTGTGCCAAGTTTCAGCTTCTGGGTGTGGCCAGTATTCTCAACTAAGGGACTTTTAACTTTTTACAGTTTAAGTTAAAGTTTTACATGTAATTACATGTGAACCTCAATATTTGGCACACGATATCTTTAAAACACAAGGCCAGATTTCAGTCCGGTTTTATCTTGTTCGTCTCCAGCAGCTCTGATCAAACATGTGAAAACTGGAAAATCGACTTTTACCCCCCCTCCCCCTCTGGCCTTTTATTTATATTGTTTTGATACTATACTCACTGATGTGGATAAGACTTGGAACGTTATTTGTCATTATTCCCAGACCGGCGATGTGATTGTCAATGTTGTCTTCATATGGTTTCCCAGAAAACCTATTTGAAGACCTGTTAAACGTGTCTGGGAAACGAGTTCACGAGCGAATCTCAGTGCCACTTTACAGCCGGACTGAGATCGAACCAGTCTTGCTAAACTCGAGGAATAAGCTGCATCGAATCGTTGTTTCTAACAATGCTGCAAGCTCGATGCTTTCTTCTGTTAGAATGTATTGAAAGAGAATACATTACTTTGGAGAATGGCATAAGAATTTCAACTGACTTGGTAAAGAAATTCAAACAATATACACACAATATAACAATGACCCTATATGCTGTATAAAAAATTCGATATAAAATTGAATTTAAACTGACTGGTTCTGTGCAAACACAGAAGCATACTTTCATACTTTTATTTTGAAAACCCAACACTTGTACTTAAATTATTTTCCAGAAAAGTAGAATGCTTATTAAAGAATTATTATATGAGAATAAAGAAATTAAATCTAAAGTTAAATATGAAACGAAAATAACATCTAATTAGAAGACTTACAGTTAGTTACTGTAAAATCATGTTACTTAAATTGGTACAGTCGTACGAAAGATTAAATTAAAATAAATACCAAACATTTACTTTGCACCCCATTGGCCATTCCCTATGCGAGTTTTAAATTTATGATCTTCCAAGACGCGCACCAAGTTGGACATTTGCAACAAATATTTACCTACCTGACACGCCAATTATATTTGTAGTACGCTTTACCTGGCATGTCAATCCCTGTGCGCGGCGCTCTTCTCAAGCCTCCAGCTGAGTTTAAGAAGAGCAAGTTAAGTTGACGGATGTTACTCGTCTTAATTTCATCGAAGTAGCGCGGGCCGCTTTCTTCTCGAAATGTAATGCCGACGGCTCATGGCAAGTGATACGGGGGTGAGGGTTGATGGCGAGTTATGCTTTGTCAAAGTGGATGCTTTTTAAAATGAAACCGAAAGTCTTTAAACTTTGTATTGGTTTTATGTATAAGTATCGATTCGCATGACTTACTGGGCCGCGCTCAGCCTGTCATTCCGCCTAATCTCTATTCTATGTTAATGAACATAATAGCCTGGGGTCCTCAGGTAACGCATGACTTGTGACGAAATACCCAATTAAAGTCAGTACAAGCCAAACACAAGGATATCTCGTGTCACAGATCATATGCACCTGTTGCAGCCAGTCGCCAAGACCATGGTCGCTATAATTGAGCTCTAAGTGACATTAAGCCACACTTCTTGACAAATTTTGTTTAGAATAACGACCCAATCATAAGGTAAAAAGTGTAAGCTGTATTTTAAGGGCTAATGTCAGTCCATCTAAGTCGTAAGTTTGGAGGAATAATACGGCTAATTTTGCGATTCTTTAAAGTCCTGAACCAAAATACCCTGCTACGCCGTCAACTGTATACAGTATATTCGTTTAAATTGTAAATATTTTAGCTTAGCTGTTATCAGTTATATATTAGCTGTTATAGTGTTATATATTAGCGCGCGCTTTTTTTCGAAGGCCTCGGCGCAATGTGTCAATTGGAGTGTGGAAAACGTTGCCGCTTCAACGAGTGTAACTGGTAACGAGATTCATGCAGAATTGGAATAAATTTGAAAAGATATACTGTATACGTGTATATAAAAAACAGATTTATATTCGGACGCTGATTCTGAATCACCCCCATGGGCCATGCCATTTTCATTCTTTTGTATATATTGTAGATTTTTAACCTTCCATGACGCCTCGCCGAGTTAAACTAGTCTCGACGGTACCTTGTACAGTAATACTAATAGTATAATATTTGGAACAAATATTTTAAGAGTATCACCCGTTTTTTATCATGAAGATACTTATTTTACATCGGTGTATTCAGTATTCCAACAGCCACATTGTTACACAAGTGCAACCAGCCAATTACAGGAAGCCGAAGGATTTATTTGGCCGGTGACGGTTAAAGTATTGTGTAGTGTGTACCATACTTTCTTCGCCCGAGACTTTGCTGCAATGTGCAGCTCCTCATTTAACCCTCACACCCGATTTCTTGAGTATTTGGCTGATTAGACCGGGGAGCTGCATAGACCACTCAGGATCCTTATATTAAGGATCCTGAGTCAACGACGCTCACCCCACGACCATGAGACAGTGGGTTTCGAACTCACAACCTCACGATTTGCAAAGATGGCGTTCTAACCAACTGCGCTACCTGCAGCCATTAAACGTGCTCAAAATAACCACAGCCTTGTACGGCTTTGCATGCAGTTGACCCTATATGTCATTCATCATGGGGGAGTGATTCGGAATCAGCGTCCAAATTGCATTGGATAATACTGTCACTACTAGTAGTAGTACTTTCAGATTTACAAAAATGTTGGCTATCGATTTAGCGGGAGCCGTTCTTGCATGTTTTGTAATTGTAAGCGATATTAACAAATACAGTGACAAGTGATAAAGTTTATAAACCGAAGCTGGACAAAAGGACTCGTGACAAGTCGTGCAGGAAAAATCGATGGTCCGTAACAAGAATGAGTATAACTTGAGATAGACGTGAAGAATCCGGATTGAATGGACTCGTGAGGAGTATTGAAACCACCTGCCGAATATCAGGAAGGGGTGTGATGTGGAGGTTAAACCCCAAACCGGAACAGAACGAAACCCCCAGCGTTCGGAAGCTGACAGAAGAAGAAAAGACAGTGTACAGAAACAACTCGGGCGCATGTTGTGGCTTAGTGGCCAACCCGTCCAGATATGAACAACGTTTACTCAGGAAAATCGCGGGGACCAATAAAATCACTGTGTTTCGCAAAGGCTTGGCTCTGCAGAGAGACAACATTTCGAATCACAGTCTACACTGATGCTTGGTTGGGAAGTCCGTTCACAGAGTAACGGAAGACAGACACAGAGTGGGAGAGGTTACTTGTTGTTCTAACTAACGGAAAAAAAAACGGCTAACTTAATTCGACTGGAGTTTCTAGGAAGATACAAGTGTCGTGCACTCGGCGTGTGGAGCCGTCAACTCTAGCTTGCATAGATGCCATGGGAGCTGCAAATCTATGCCGACAAATACTGTCAGAGTTACTGTAGGTGATCCGAAGGAGTGCAGTACATACCAATCAAAGGTTTCGTGATTCTAAAACAGTTACATGATCACGTTCATACATCGATGCAGTGTGAAGAAAAGAGACTGAGGACTCGACACTAGGCAGAACTTCAACAAGCACTTCCAACAAGACATGAAGTATTCACATGGATACCTTACCTGAATCTTGTTGGCCAGATTGTTTAACAAGATAGATGCAAACTGCGAGCAGTTGTGCACTGTGATCCGAGAGAGGAGAGTTTCTGGGAGAGAGATTAACTTTGTTTGTTTGGAATAATTTATTATTTTTTTCGCGTTTTTTAGTGTTAGTTACTTTTTTCCCTGACTATCACGTTTTGAATAAACGTATAGTTTGGTGATTACACGTATTGAATATGATTTTATTACGTGATTTACACGTTTTGTGTAGCTTACTTACTTCATTTCTCATCTTACGAGTATAGTTTACTTACCGTATTGTAATTTCGATTAGAAATAATGTTGGCAAAATCACTCCATTTTACCATAACATTTCACCATGACATTCATTGAATTAGATTGTTTAGTAATTGTCAGTACAAGTAGTTTCACCGTTTCTGGTTCTAGTGTGGGGTTTATGTGACTGTAGTAATGTCTCGCCTTATAGATGTTGTTTACCACTGAGACTGTGACATGGAGTTGTGACAGATTATATTAGTTTAACGATATGAATGACGGTGATAAAAGGATTGGTTATTTACAGTGATTTACAGTTGTTTTATTGTTAATCAACGTTTGCGACATGTTATGGCAGTCAAAATTTTCTGTCTGAAGAGATTGGGACATTTTCTTTGTTGAAGTAATAACGACTAGCAATTTTCTAATATTGGATTGTGAAAAGTTGAAATATTTTTACCGCGCAGCGCGTTTCTTTTAAGCAATTTGCTAGAATTTAGGTGATACGTGTCAAGATGTTTTTAACGTGTTTTTAAAGAGCTTCGAGCTATTTTCAAAAGTTTTTTAAATAGGGGGGAATGTTAGACTTAGCCAGGGAATACTAATCATTATATATTCGTAGCACTGAGACGGTTGAGTTTGTAGAAAGAGATTAGTTGTAGAAAGAAAGATTTATGTTATTTGTAGAGTATCACCGGTTCCTTTAAACTATATATTTACAATGATTATTACATTATATATTTAAAAATTTGGGATTAATTGGGAACTTGATTATAATATTTGAGTTTATATTATTGGTTGTAATAATCCTATTTATTCAGGTTCTGTTTCTATTTCAACCCAGCGCGTTTCTCTTGTAAACATTCTCAAGTCGTCGTTGAACACATCTTTAACACTGAATCCCTAACTCAGGAAACCCTCTAATTCAGAAATGTCTTCACCATCAGACTTCAAACAAGCCTCATGCCTCAGTTAGTCAGTATCTTATAACATCATCAATCAAATCCTCCTAGAATAGGGGTGCAAGAAACGCTTGTTTCATTCAATCCAGAGGTGTGCGATAGGACTTCTATGCATCGAGGACTTCTATGCCGTCGAGGTACATGTAGAGAGCGATCGAAACTTGTCTGTTGTCGTAATACCCTCTCTCCTTAACTTTTTCAACTACCCAACCAGACCTCACCTGGTAAATGATTCTTTTTAATTTATTGACGTCAGTTTATGTTTATATTTGGTAAGTTCTAATTGTTTCAGAATGCTTTCTTTAAGTCCATTTCCTGACTAAGTGTTGTTGAAACTTCTACTTCACATTCCATAAAACAGCGTTATCGAATCCTTTAGCTTTAAAGTTTTATGCCTGTTATCCCACAACACCTCAATTTGGACGTGTAATACCAAACACCTCGATGAATTTTTAAACTATACTTAATGAGAAACTAAAAACATCAGTATGAAACGTTTCTGCTAGAGGCTTTACATTTATGCATACATATACAATTATACGTGGCCCGCAATTTGTTAGATAAGTATTGACAGCAAAAAATACTATTTATAGCAGATGTTGCTCTTGTTTGTAGTTTAAGCGTTATTAATAGGCAATCGGTGAGAATATTTGGGGATAATAGCTAAAATTATTCAAAACAATATACACATAATATGCAATGACCTATATAAAATTCAACCCTTTAAGAATTCAAAAAATTCCCTTACAATTAAAAATACCCTTGGCCTTGTTGGCTCCAAGTTAAGATCTAGACAGTTTATATCAACCCCTGTTTTTTCAGCCACTCCCTGTCTCCACGGTGAGATAAAATCACTGTGTTCTGAGGATTTCTAAGCGAAGGCGCATCTTATGTATCCTACGGGCGTGCTGAGTATCTTGGCCAGTGTTGTACTCCACTTATGGCCA
Organism: Bolinopsis microptera; assembly: GCF_026151205.1. Classification (NCBI taxonomy): domain Eukaryota; kingdom Metazoa; phylum Ctenophora; class Tentaculata; order Lobata; family Bolinopsidae; genus Bolinopsis; species Bolinopsis microptera. The sequence goes on along the minus strand of NC_087078.1, from coordinate 18,544,370 downwards.
GCTTCTTGACCAGTCTATCAGCTTCACCACCCATTCACAGAAGTCGAGTAATCACTAAAGGTGTGAAGCTTCCTTACTCCACTTCAAGAAACCCTGGCATTGTAACCATCGCTTTTTCTCATTTACAGGGGACAGGTACATTGCTGGTATCGGTTTGCTGGCGTTGGAGGGGGGCTGGGCATGAATACCCTTCATCAAAAATGCCCTCTCTGAAGCATTCCTAAATCGTCTTTGCAGAATGTCCAGCCTGGGGTAGGTCTCCTAGGACTGTTCCCCTTGGATAATCTAGACCCCTCAACTGGAAAGAAGAAATTCTGGGTCCGTTCTGCTCATCCTTGCATTTCACCAGTTCTCAGTAGTTCTGCAAAAAGGTTGTCTTCGCCGAGTTGTGGCGCGAGTGACACATATTCCGCACCTAATTTTGCAGATGTGCGCATGGTTTGCTGAGTATTTCTGCTCCACACGTACATGTTTTGGGCATCCTTTTAAGTTCCAGGTATGTAGCTGAGAGCTATTGCATCTGAGAACTGTTGTTTATTCATCAAGATAATCCATACTCTTTTAAAGGTAGTGCTGTTAACAAGCACTTGCCCCTTTCTCCAGCCGCTAGGTGGAAACATCAACTTTGCCAGTGGTGGTCGACTCGGCTCCTTGGCGTATTTTGCTTGTTTTTGTCGATAAAAAGAGATTTCGTTCAATTCGTTATCTCAGGTTTTCACTCTTTACTGTGGCGCCAGTCCTCTGGTTGTTGTCTATCTGCTTGAGAATAGCTTCTTTAAGGGGTTTTGTGGCTCTACATGAGAAATTGTACTCTCGGTCTGCCATTTCCATTCGTAACTGTATACCCAACTCCTCCTTCTTGGTGGTAGAGCCATTTTGTTCCTTAGTTCATCAGTGCAGCTAAACACTGCATACAAACACTAAATATTTGGGGAAATCAGTAAACAACAGCGAAGTGTACCTAAATAATTTTTAGTAAGCGCTCGAAGCTAAATGGTCTTTCAGAAGTGCGCGCTAGGCTCCAATGTCAAATGTGCTATGGTCGCAGTTTATTCGGGACGCATGTTGTTAACTAATTTTGTATCACTTGGTGACCCCCACTGTCGCTTCACTGTAGACCTTTCGACGATACAGGGGGAGCCGCGCAACTCGTGCGCGGCCGGGTATACAACGTATGATTGACGGATGTTACTCGTCTAAATTTCTTCGAAGTGAGGCGAGCGCCCGCTTCCTTTCTGCCCGATGGCAAGTTGAACTTTTAAACAAATATCCCGATGTTGCTACAACGTTCTGTCAGATAAGAATGACACGTCATTGTAGAATGTTGGGTGATTAAATATCTTTGAGATGAGGGGAGGTGGGGGTTAATTTTAACTTACACCACAAAAAGTAGCACTTATCAGCCACATCAAGGATGAGAAACGAGACGGAGACATCGTGACATACCCTTTATTCATTGAATTCTATCCTACAGTGCCTTGTGAAGCGGGAGAGTATAAGTCAGATGAGAGATGGGCCCCAGAATGTCAGGAATGTCCAGAAGGACATACGTCTGAAGCTGGATCAATGTCACAAGATGACTGTCATCCTGGTAAATGAATAAATTCTTTGATTTTCATAATATTGTTCACTTTCAGTTAGTAGATGTTTGAAATCCCCCCTAGTGCACGTTTGGAACACGTAGCACAAGGATCAAAACTCTTGAAAAGTATCAATTATTAATTATACATTATAACTGTTCTATTCACTTTAACTGAGTAAAGCCGTTATTCGGTGTTATTTATAAACAGTATTGATAGCTGCAGAAAAACTGTCTGTTTCATATTCCCTTCCGATTTATCATATGATTAGCATACCAATCATAAACAATTCGCACTCCTCAGAATCCTCAGAATTCATCCCGTCTGAAGATTCTACATACACCATACAAAAAGTGGATGGACCCGCAAGTGGGTGGTATCTGACCGCTGATTCGGAAAAAAGGAACAAGAATTCTGAATACGTACACACTCACAATTCTGAGGGCGGTGACGAGGGAGAGTCCTGGAAGATCCTGAAGACGATGTACAAGAAGAATATTTGTTACAAGATCGAGAGCATCTCTGGTAAGATAAGTTATACTTACTCTAAATCTTTCAATAATGTCGATGAAATTGAAAAAACAATATGAATATCAAACGAGCATGTGTAGACTAATCACAGATCTGTGTGTATTGTGTAATCACAGCGTGATTAATCAGAGATCTCACTCTCAAACTACGATGTGACATTTTTACAATTTACATCCTCAATTATAAATGTAATAAATTTGTAATTAATTTAATTGTCTGAGTTTCAACCGTGAGTGATTTAGTATCTCCAAATACAAATGTTATACCAAAAATTCAAAACATTATCCTTACAGGCATGAACTTGTTATCGGTTTTAAGAAGTGATTTAAGTAGTAGAAATTTGCAAATGGACAACTTGCATGAATTGAACGAAATTAGAGATATAGCTGCATGCAACAGATGTTGGGAAAATCTTTTTCAAGGGTACAGTTTACCGCATTAAGGTATTTTCAATAATCATTTTTGTCGGTAAGAACCTGTTTTACTTTTATAATAATAATGAATTCTTACAGGCAGAAACGAGGGACGTTTGTTGGTAGTGCACGGTTCAATAACATCAGAAGGAGATGGCCGAGTCTTGATTCACAAAACCCCCTACAACCGTGATGAGGACGAATGCTGGAACATCGAGGCAGTCAGAGAGGACGGCGAAACTCTTTACCAACTGAAGAAGGCTGCTGGCAGACACGTGGGCAAGTACATGGTGGCGATCAATCGTAATCCAAAGAAGTCAACTCAGATTTGGGCCGATGTTACCGATAGGGAAGACGCCATGAATGATTCTTTGTGGAGAATCACTGAGAATTAAACGGTTATACAAACTGCCATTTAAGTGCTGTTTTGGTTTATATGCCGCAAAAAAACCGAACAAACTGAATAACGAACTATGAGGTTCGCTTTTAATGCGATTCAAGTAGCAGTACACATGTAGCTGCACTGCCAGTCTACCGATTAAGGAAATTAGAATAGAAGCCAGAAACTGAGATACTGCAAGAAATTCAGCTGTTCTATTTCACATTTATTTACATTTATTCCATTTTGGATGTATTTTTAATTTACGGAGTACAATCTTATTTTAGATTTAGAATAAATTGTTTTTAATTTACAGAGTACTGTTTACTCTAGGTTTAGATTTATAATTTAATTTCTCGAGGTTTGGTTGGCAAGGAATCGTGTATGAATATGATATGCTGCTACAACTTTTAACTTCTGAAGCAAATTTTAATGAATATTCTGATACTTGATGCACAATGTTATAGCTGCTAATAGCTATTACAATTTTAACCGATTGTTTTCTGACGATTTATAAACTTTATCACTTGTCACTTGTCACTGTATTTGTTAATATCGCTTACAATTACAAAACATGCAAGAACGGCTCCCGCTAAATCGATAGCCAACATTTTTGTAAATCTGAAAAGATTTAGTAGTGACAGTATTATCCAATGCAATTTGGACGCTGATTCCGAATCACTCCCCCATGATGAATGACATATAACTACCAACACATCAGAGAAAATAATCCTGAACAGCACAAATACTAAGGAAAACGAAAAGAATGACGCCCCACCTGATGATTCGACAGATTGGAGTATGTCAACAAGCTCTGATTCGAGAAAACATCTACTTCCCAATCCTAAGACAAAGTACCAGCTGAGGAAAACAAACATCCTAACCAACTGCAAAGCTAATCTTCCGTTTACAGGACCAAAGAGTAGTCAAAGCAAAAAATTCAATACACACAAATGTCTCATTGTGCATGATGCTTACTTTGACAAATTCGAGCAAGACAAATTCTCACGAGTCTTTGACATCAGCCGTCTAAAAGAAAAATCTGCTGAATCTACCATCAAGAACGGAAATCTGATTTCACGGATCAAGGCAGTCAAACCAGAAACTGTAGTTATTCACGTTGGTTTCGGTGACGTGCTGTGTAATACAGAAGGCAACACCATAACAAATAACTTTAAAAAGATTATTTACAATGTTCTAGAGAATACCTCAACCAAACTATGTGTTTCGCTTATGATACCAGTACCAGGATACCCTGAAACCAATAGTAGACTACGGCAGATCAACAACACCTTAAGGGAATTTATATCCTGCGAAAGAACCTCCCACAAGTACAAGGATCGCCTATTTACAACCAACAACGACTCTCTAGGAGGATACATAGAAAGAAAAATCAATGACAATGGAAAAGCAAGTATCCAACTTAGTGAACGTGGACAATCTAGGCTTTGGCTACGTCTCAGAGACAGTCTGCAGCGCTCGGTAGGAATCCAAACACCATCAAAACAAACAAACAACAGAACCCTACGGAACGATTCACTACATGAATAACGATCACAAGAAAAGGCATAGTGAGGTAGAATACAAAAACTGTGATTTGTCGATCCTCTCCTGGAATATTCACGACATTAATCACCAAACCCTTGGGAAGAAAACGGATCAAAATGAATTCACCAGAACTCTAACCAGCGGTTTAATTTTCTGCCTCCAAGAAACAAAAGGGAATGTCGAGCTTCCCCAGTATAAATGTTTTAACAAACTAAGGTCTGACTCACGATCAGGCGGTCTCTGTATCGGTGTTCACAGATCTATTAGTGAATTTGTGAGGCCTATTATGTGTGAATCACAAGACATCTTGGCTGTAAATATCTCAACTACAGCTACTGGGCTCAGCAAGGACCTAATGCTTATAAATGTGTATGACTCTCCTCCCAACTCATCTTACAAAATAAAAAAGCTCGCCTTGGGCTCGGATGTAGACACAATGGGGCATACTCTTGAATTCATTGCGTCACTTAAGACCAAAGCGATACTTCTAGTTGGGGACTTCAACGCAAGAACAGGTAACCTTAACGCAGATGAAGCGGTTCAACCCTGCAATGAGGAATTCACAACAGGTCAAATCGAGTCCTACCCTTCTTACCACAAACAACGAGCAAGCAGGGACCCTGTCATCAATGACCGGGGTAAAAAATTCCTAGACTTAATTCAGAGCTGTAATATGTCTATCCTAAATGGATCCACTCTAGGTGACATATTTGGCGAGTCGACGTCACACCAATACAATGGAACCAGTATTGTGGACTATATGGCATTATCAAACGACACACGACATGTAATCAAACATTTCAAAGTCCTTGAGCTCTCCGACCTATCAGACCATCGGCCGCTGCTGTGCTCTTTGAAATCAACTCAGAAAATAATAGACTCAGAATCAGCTCTCAACCTTTACGATGATGTACAAGAAAAGGTGCAGTGGAATGGTGAGCAATCAGCAAAAGAATACAAAGCAAGGCTCCTTAAGCTAAGTACGCTTAAAACTATCTCTGACCTTGTTGACGAAGTATGTCATTCTGAAGAAGACGTCCACAGTCTTAACCTTAGATTAACCAGACTCCTTGTGGACATCAACAAAGATGTAGAGGGTCCCCGAAAAAATCATATCACCAAGAAACGCAAGCCAAGAATTCAGGCCAAAAATCGCTGGTTCGATGCAAAATGCATTATACTGAAACGAGAAGTCAACAAGCTTGCCAGAAAATATGGAAAACAGCCTAGAAACGATGTTATACGCATTGAGTACTACGCTAAGAAAAAGGAATACAAGCGTCTCATCAAGCATAAAAAATACCTATTCTACAAAGAAATCAATGAAGACATCTTGCAAGACGGGCATATCTCATGGAAGGACTTCAATAAACTTAAAGATGCCAATAAAGAAGAGTCGGTACTTGACCTCTTCGATATAGAGAACTTTTATAAATTCTTTAAAGATCTGTACAAGACCAAAACAGTACCGAACGAATTGGTGAAACTGAATGATGAAAGTGAAATCATCATCGACACTGAAATCCTTAACAGAGATATCGACCAGGAAGAAATGAAGAAAGGCATCAAATGCTTACAAAATGGAAAGGCAGCGGGTATCGACTTAATTCTTAATGAGTTCCTCAAAACATCGACGGACGAAGTTGTGAAACTCATTCAAAAACTCTTTAATGAATGTCTTAAGTTTGGTGTATACCCTTGGAACACCACTATCGTTACCCCTCTCCACAAAAAAGGTTGTCCACATGACCCGGATAACTATCGAGCAATCGCCGTGGGCAGCAATCTGGGCAAGTTATTTTCAAATATTTTGCTCAGTCGACTTCTCGAATTCAGAGCTGTACATTGCCCCGAATCACAGAACCAGAGAGGATTTTGCAAGGGGGCACAAACCTCTGATCATATTTTCACACTTAACACCTGTATTGAAAAATATGTAAAAGTCCAACGGAAAAGAATCTACAGCTGTTTTGTAGACTTTCAGAAAGCGTTCGACACGGTATCAAGAGAAGCACTATTGTACAAATTAAATAAGCTTGGTATGCAGGGGCGGTTTTTTGATTGCCTCCAATACATGTACAGAAACTCAAAAGCAAGGCTTAAAATGGTTAAAAAGCTCTCGGCTTGTTTTGACGTTAATACAGGAACGGAACAGGGCCACCCCCTGAGCCCAGAACTCTTCAAATGCTATATCTACGAACTCTCCCTCCAGATTAACACCCTAACCGGAGTGGAAAGTCCCCAACTCAACAACCAACAGATTACTCACCTGCTTTGGGCGGACGATCTGGTTCTGCTAGCCCTTAACAAGGTCAGTCTTCAGCTAATGATTGACCAACTCCACATATTTTGCACTAACTGGGGATTGATTGTTAACATTAAGAAAACTGCGGTCATCATCTTCAATCCCTCAGGAAGGCAGTTACTCGAGAGTAAAACATTTACCTACGGCAGAAGTATTGTAATCCCCTCGGTCAAAAGCTACTGCTACCTAGGTACTCATTTCACAATATGTGGCAGTATGAAGCTTAACCAAGAGCAGCTCAGGATCAAAGGACTTCGAGCATACTTCTCCCTGAAAAAGACGGTTGATCTCTCCTCAATTTCTAAAGAGGCTGTGCTCAAACTCTTCGATGCCCTTATACTTCCTGTCGTCTCATACGGTAGTCAGGTGTGGCTCCCCTATACCAACATTCTCAGCAACATCTGCCAGAAGAAAACACAGTCTGACAAAGACACACTCAGTCAATTAGCGAACGACAGCATCGAGCGCATGCATCTCTCGCTGCTAAAATGGACGACTGGGGTCAACAAGAGAACTTCAAATATCCCGATATGGGGAGACACAGGAAGATATCCCCTTGGAATACAACTGAGTAAGCTCTTTCTTGACTTCCACAACAGGCTCGTCCTCCTTGACAGAAAAAACTCACCACAGATTGTTCGCCATGCTTTTGTAGAGCAAAGAAACCTAGAGCTGACCTGGTTCCGAACATCGAGAGCGCTGACCGACGCATTTGACCCAGGAGCAATTAAACGAACAATTGTCTCGAAGAATGTTCCCATGCCGAACAGCCAACTCGTTCGGAGTAGAATGAGAAATTGGTTCCAAGAAAAGTGGGAAAAAGCTCGACTTGAAAACAAAAAGCTTACATTCTACAACGAAGTCAAAAGCAGCTTTGGATTAGAACCATACCTGTCTCTACCCAATCACAAGAAAACCCGATGTACCACATGGCTGAGGACAAGCTCCCACAAACTTAATATCGAGACGGGGCGATATGGCTGGAAAAACTCAAGCATCTTCTACAGAGCTTGCCACTTCTGCTGCAGCTCAGACAGAATCACCATAGACCTCCTGAATGAGCTCCCGTTTAGTGACATCATTAAAGAAGACGAAGTCCATTTGCTTAAAGAATGTCCTGTCTACAAGGAGATCAGACAAAGAAACAGCACAGACCTTCACAACATCAAACATACTCACAAATAGTCAATTCAGTAAATTATTTCATGAGGATTACATTTTGGAGACCAGAAATTTTGTTTATAATCTATTTCGTGAAAGATTTCCTAAAAGTAAGCTATGACTTAGTATCCTTATTTCGTGCACACTTTTAAACCTTTTAATTATTTATTTAAGATATTATGTTCTTTTTATTGTTTGGTTGAATAACTTTCATTTAACTGATTGGGATCTGACACATGTAATTTTGTAATGATCTTTCTAATTTCTAATTTCTAATTTCTAATTTCTATAAGGCTGTGGACGTGGTTATTTTGAGCACGTTTAATGGCTGCAGGTAGCGCAGTTGGTTAGAACGCCATCTTTGCAAATCGTGAGGTTGTGAGTTCGAAACCCACTGTCTGCCTGGTCGTGGGGTGAGCGTCGTTGACGTTCAGCTAATATAAGGATCCTGAGTGGTCTATGCAGCCCCCCGGTCTACTCAGCCGAATACTCGAGAAATCGGGTGTGAGGGTTAAATGAGGAGCTGCACATTGCAGCAAAGTCTTGGGCGAAGAAAGTATGGTACAGAATACACACTACTTTAACCGTCACTGGCCAAATAAATCCTTCGGCTTCCTGTAATTGGCTGGTTGCACTTGTGTAACAATGTGGCTGTTGGAGTACTGAATACACAGATGTAAAATAAGTGTTTTGATAAAAAACGCGGCCCGGGTGATACTCTTAAAATATTTGTTCCAAATATTATACCATTGGCATTAGTATTACTGTACCATGTACAAGATACTACCGTATATATACCGTCGCGACGAGTTTAACTCGGCGAGGCGTCTTGGTAGGTTAAAAATCTACAATATATACAAAAAATGAAAAGTCTATGTCATGGCATTCTATGTCATGGCATGGCCCATGTTGTCATACGTTGTATGACCCGCCGCGCACGAAGTGCGCGGCTCCCCCTGTATCGTCAGGACGATACCATAGTGAAACGACCGTGGGGGTCGCAACGTGATACAAGGCCCATGGGGGTGGGCATTAGTATTACTGTACAAGATACCGTCGCGACGAGTTTAACTCGGCGAGGCGTCTTGGTAGGTTAAAAATCTACAATATATACAAAAGAATGAAAATTCTATGTCATGGCATGGCCCATGGGGGTGATTCAGAATCAGCGTCCGAATATAAATCTGTTTTTTATATACACGTATATATTTTCAAATTTATTCCAGTTCTGCATGAATCTCGTTACCAGTTACACTCGTTGAAGCGGCAACGTTTTCCACACTCCAATTAACACATTGCGCCTAGGCCTTCGAAAAAAAGCGCGCGCTAATATATAACACTATAACAGCTAATATATAACAGCTATGCTAAAATATTTACAATTCAAACAAACATCTTCCGTCGCCGCGCACGTCAAATCATTTTGAAGTCCGTTTATGAATTTTAAATTAACGTTTGCAAACGATTATGTTATAAAACTTTGATATGAAGCATATTTTGATTTACCTAGCTTGTTGTATAGTTTAAATTATTACAAAGTGAACAAGTGATTGTAGGTTTATAACTTAAAAACGCGCGCCCAGTTGGACTCCGTCTATAATAATTGAGACAAACATTTTAAGGATATCGCCCGTTGTCCCGTTAAACAAATAATACACTGATACTTACAACTTAAATAATATTTTTACTAAGTTAGTTAATTGCATAACTTGTTGACCATTGTTAATGATTTAGCCCGGCGCGCGCTACTTCGTAGCACTTGCCATGAGCCATCGGGGCATTACATTTCGAGTTACCTGAGGACCCCAGGCTTTAATGTTGTTAAAGAGATTAGGCGGAATGACCGGCTGAGCGCGGCCCAGTAAATTTCGAGAAAAAAGCAGCCCGCGCTACTTCGAGGAAATTAAGACGAGTAACATCCGTCAACTTAACTTGCTCTTCTTAAACTCAGCTGGAGGCTTGAAAAGAGCGCCGCGCACAGGGATTGACATGCCAGGTAAAGCGTAATACAAATATAATTGGCGTGTCAGGTAAGTAAATATTTGTTGCAAATGTCCAACTTGGCGCGCGTCTTGGAAGATCATAACTTTAAAACTCGCATAGGGAATGGCCAATGGGGTGCAAAGTAAATGTTTGGTATTTATTTTAATTTAATCTTTCGTACGACTGTACCAATTTAAGTAACATGATTTTACAGTAACTAACTGTAAGTCTTCTAATTATATGTTATTTTCTTTTCATATTTAACTTTAGATTTAATTTCTTTATTCTCATATAATAATTCTTTAATAAGCATTCTACTTTTCTAGAAAATAATTCAAGTGTTGGGTTTTCAAAATAAAAGTATAAAAGTATCCTTCTGTGTTTGCACAGAACCAGTCAGTTTAAATTCAATTTTATATCGAATTTTTATACAGCATATAGGGTCATTGTTATATTGTGTGTATATTGTTTGAATTTCTTTACCAAGTCAGTTGAAATTCTTATGCCATTCTCCAAAGTAATATATTCTCTTTCAATACATTCTAACAGAAGAAAGCATCGAGGTTGCAGCATTGTTAGAAACAACGATTCGATGCAGCTTATTCCTCGAGTTTAGCAAGACTGATTCGATCTCAGTCCGGCTGTAAAGTGGCACTGAGATTCGCTCGTGAACTCGTTTCCCAGACACGTTTAACAGGTCTTCAAATAGGTTTTCTGGGAAACCATATGGAGACAACATTGACAATAACATCGCCGGTCTGGGAATAATGACAAATAACGTTCCAAGTCTTATCCACTTCAGTGAGTATAGTATCAAAACAATATAAATAAAAGGCCAGAGGGGAGGGGGGGTAAAAGTCGATTTTCCAGTTTCACATGTTTGATCAGAGCTGCTGGAGACAAACAAGAAGAAAAAACCGGACTGAAATCTGGCCTTGCGTTTTAAAGATATCGTGTGCCAAATATTGAGGTTCACATGTAAAACTTTAACTTAAACTGTAAAAAGTTAAAAGTCCCTTAGTTGAGAATACTGGCCACACCCAGAAGCTGAAACTTGGCACAGTTGTTCCTTGGGCTGTCACCCACAATTCTATTCTACAGAATTTTGATATTTGCTTCTGTTCTTGAAATATAAGGAAAACTGTCGAAAACTGTCGAATTTGGGGTAAAGTTAACCTCATATTTCGAGAACAGAGACAAATATCAAAATTCTGTACAATAGAACTGTGGGTGACAGCCCAAGGAACAACTGTGCCAAACCTCAAGATCAGGGAGTGAGGATATATCCTGAGATATCTCAGGAGCGCAAGGTCAGATTTTGATCCGGTTTTTTTCTTCTTGTTCGTCTCCAGCAGCTATTATCAAATATGTGAAAACTAAAAAAGTTCCATTTACCCCCCCCCCCCCCCCCCCCCCCCCTGGCCCTCTGGCCTTAATTTCTCTCAATCGGAACTAACCACGGCCACTCAGTCGGCAGTCCAAGTTTTGACAGCTATACAAACATAGCCCTACTCTAATAGTCTAATCAAATAATGCCCTTCTCAAACCCAATCAGGGGAAAACCCACTGAGGTACACGGCCACTAGCACTGGCCTGCTTCCTATATACTACATGTCTGTTAGTAGTTTTTTAACCCTTAATGTCAACCAACTTTATTTGATTTTATCTACTAAATTTTAAGAGCATGTACAGAAATGATGATTACTTACTAGTCTTTTCAGCAATGATCCCTGTGGCATAACGTTGCATGTTGCCCCGCCCCTGCCCCCTAGAAAGCAAAAACGCATAATTTTGCTAGTGCTCCAGTTTTCAAAATTCCCGATGAGCTAAGACAACATATATGCGTAGTCACTATGTCACACCGCCAGTCTGGTACAGCTCCTCAGGCACAATTAAGGGAAATTGAGAATAGTGGAGAGGTAATATTCCTGGAAATATTGCCCTCTTATTTGGGCAATAGCCGGACATTGACCAAGAAAGTGCGAGACAGTCACTTCTTTGTCGCCGCGCACAGGACTGGATTTTCGGATGGTGTGGAGGTGTGTGTTCGGGCCACAATGTCCCCTGATGAGGTGCACTGGTTTCCCCCATTAAAAAAGCTTGAAGCCTTCCATTCAGTTTCTTAATGTTGCATGTTGGCAACCCCCAGCATGTTGGCAACCCCCAGCATGTTGTCAACCCCCCCCCCCCCCCCCCCACCCTCCTCCGAAAAATAAGCACCCTAGCCTGTTGTCTTGATTCTAGTGTTAGCCTGTTAATTTAAGTTATACTAAAATCTTTGTTTTACAGAACTTGACTTACCGCCCCCGGTCTAATTCTAAGATAAGCAGTGGCCTTCAGCACTTGAAACTTCTTCAAACCTCCCCTGATTTATTTATTATTAATATTGTTTGATTGTGCCGTAAAAATAAATATTTGTTTTATTAAATATTTGTTTTATTATTACATATTTATACATAATGTGAACACTAAAAACCCTGATTCATCCTAAACCCCAATTTACCGCAGCATTTTTCTTTCCTTAAATTCTGCAGAACATTGGTGTTTTACTGTAAAACTTATTTCACATATCTCTCAGGATGTCCATCAGCTTTGCTGACCTTCTCCAAAGTGCTGAGCAGTTAAATGCTGACACTGCAAATGCTGCTTCTCTTCCTAGAGTTCACAGAAACTTGGGACAGATTGCAGAGGCTGGTGAGCGACTATGGATGAAGACAGCTGCCATGGCAACTGATGATAGTGCTGATGTAAAAGCTTCAATTCTTTTGGGATCTCGAGGTTTTGATGTACCGTCAATGGCTCAAAAAATGGAAACCCTTAAATCAACAACAATTGAACCTACAGAAATTTCTCCTGTTACAGATATTCAAGGATTTTTAAAAGGAGAGCGGGAACAAGCACTTCTTGGCGCCATTATAGAGAGCAAAAACAGTACCATGAAATCAGCTTCTCAGCGCCACAGCCAGGCTTTGCAGCAATTTTGGGAGGAAGAGAAAGAGAGAGTCTTGTCAGCTCTACTAGGTTCTACTAAGAGCGACTTCCATGTCCCAGTTGATATCCAGCCATTGTCTGTCAATAATTCTTACTGGGGTAAAGAATCTGTTATGTCCCAAGATGAGATATCATTTGCTGATGTCATAGGAAGGAGAAACGATGCTGTAATAGCTGGTCGAAGATATCCTTTAATAGATGAGTTTATGAGCACAATTCACGAGTTTGGAGAGAGCAAAGCAGTACTAGACTGTTGGGAATTAGTTGAAGTCTTGGTAAACAGTTGCTGTTTTGATGACCCTCTTCTCCGTTTTAAACCTAGTAATTCTCTTGATCTGGTCAAAAAGTCGGTTGAGTATCTTGAGAAAGGATTTCAGCAGTTCGTTCAAAGTACTATTTGTGGGCACCTTGAACAAGCTGAACTGGGAGGAGTGCCTGGTGTTATGGAGCTGGCATCCAGTTATCTTTCTGTCAGAACTCAAGAATCCTCAGTTTGGGGACTTGTCTTTGTGTGTTTACGTTGTGGATCTGCTGCCGCTGCACTGCAAGCTCTTCAGGATGATGGATACGAAGGTGAGGTGGAGTCCATTCTAGAGAACTGGGCCAACATCTCCGCACCCTCTGCAGCCAGGGATAAAGTAAGGCAGCTTTATTATGGTGGCGTGAACAACTGCAATGATCCTTACAAGAGGCTGGTTTTCTCTATACTAGGTGGGTGTGATATGGAAAGAACACATGGGGACATTTTGACAACAGTCCAAGATTACCTATGGTTGAAGCTAGTTCACGTTTTAACTTGCAGTTCCTCTGGCAGAGACTTCCGATCTAATAAAGACAAAATCTCACTGTCAGAAGTTCAGGAGCACGTATTGCAGGAGTATGGAGAGAATCACTTTAACTCTCTCCAGAGCCCTTACTTGTATGCTCTGGTCTTACTTTTAACTGGCTTGTACGAATCTGCTATTGAAGTTTTGTACCGAAACGAGGAAAGCAGAGCTAACGCAATTCATCTGGCTCTGGCTTTGCACTCAAATGGGATGATAAACCTCTCTGTTACACCCCACCAACCAGTCCTGAGTGAATGTGAAGATGATCCGTCTCCTCACAAACGTTTAAACCTTACCAGAATTATTATCGGGTACACGAGAAAGTTTGCGTGTTCCAACCCTACAAGTGCTCTGAACTACTATTATATTTTACACGGAGTCCAGAATGAAGATGGTGAGGACATGTTTACAGTTTGCATTGCAGAGTTGATCCAGGAAAGTAAGGAGTATCAGACGCTCTTAGGAACTCTTGACTCATCGGGTAGAAAAACAAAGGGAGCAATTGATAGGTTCAACGTTAATCACTCCCAGATCATATCCACTGTTGCTGAAGCATCTGAAAAACGTGGATGTTGGGAAGAAGCAGTCACACTGTACGAACTTGCCCACAACTATGACAAGGTCCTGGAGATTCTTAATGAGGAACTTTCACGAAAACTGATGCCCAACGACAAAGCTCACGAACATATCAACGAGATTGCGGTTAATGTGGAACCGCGCACTACAAACGCTAATACAGGCCTCCGCAAGCAGTTCCTGCTGCTTCTGGATCTTTATAAGTTCCACAAGCTGTATCATTGTGGCCACGACAAATTGGAGGAAGCCTTGAGTGTTATCGGTCGTCTGCAGATTATTCCTCTGCAGCAAGACACGATTAACCACAGAGTCCAAGCATTCAAATCATTTAGCGACGAGTTACGCAGATGCATTCCAGACATTCTGATCATGGTCATGTCGATCCTTAACAAACTGTACAAAAATGCAAGTAAAACAGGCAATAGTCTGTACGGTGCGCAGAACAAACAAGCTCAGAAGATTAGAGATCAGGCGAGAGTTGTGATGCGATTTGCGGGTATGTTGCCGTATAGTATGCCTGGTGACACTCATGCACAGTTGAGTATGTTAGATGCTCCTATGAGATATTGAATTAATTCACGTGTGTGAGGTTTGATGAATTAACATTAGGTTCTATGATCGGGTGATTTGAGGAATACAATACGTAAACATGGAGATGTTTTTTAAATTAGCTGCATTATTGCTACATCCGGCCTTAACTCGAGAGCGTTTTTATCCTAATTTATTTTAAATTTTATGGCCAATCCTTTTAAAGAATTCTTTTTATTTGTGTTGCAGTCGGATTTTTATCTTGTGAAATCATGAAGCAATTGGTGGTGTCATGTAAGCTGTAATGATATTTTCATCATATGTCATGTGCTGTTAAACTAGTATTGTGCTGATTACAGCAAACTATTTTGTTACTCTTGTTTTAAAGTATCAATTAACAAAATCGAAATACATTCCATGATATTTTATATTTTGACCTGAATTTTGATTTGATATATAATCAATAAAATTTGAATATAATGATAATCATGCTTGTGAGACAACATTAATGTCATTTTTATTGCGTTTTCTAATTCCTTTGACCTGGTCAAAATTAATGTAGTTGCTCATCTCATAAAAAAGCAATCATTGCAAAAATAAATTGTGTATCTAAAATTGTAAAAGCCACGAAACATCCTTCCTTTTCAACATTCAACATTTCTAACTCATACCATTGACTCAGTAGTAAAGTTTGTAGTCATGGCACAACAACAACAAATGATCAACCAGATGGTTGCGGGAGCCGTGGAGGCTATGGAGGCTACTGTCGATGCGGTTAGTGCACTTAGTTAGTTAGTTAGTTAGTTAGTTAGTTACTTAGTTAGTTACTTAGTTACTTAGTTAGTTACTTAGTTAGTCACTTGGCTATTCAGTTAGTTACTAAGTTAGTTAGTTAGTTACTTAGTTACTTACTTGGCTATTCAGTTAGTTACTTAGTTAGTTACTTAGTTAGTGCACTTAGTTAGTTGCGTAGTTAGTTAGTGCACTTAGTTACTCGGATGATCATTGTTGTTTTAATGCGTGGATTCAGTTACTTAGTTATTACTGTTGTATCTTGTTATATTCCTATACTAATTGATATTATTTATTAGGGGTTTATGTCTGGAAAGTAAGTGTCTCTCTTGTTCTAGTAAACTTCTTCCCGCCTCTCATGGGGTAAAAGCACTCTTCCTCCGTCGGTAGCGGGTACTGCTTTGCGTCCAGCTGAGGATTTACAGTAGCTTTGTAATCCCCACAAATCCGTATTGCTCCGTCTGGCTTGTCTACGATCACGATCGGGCTTGCATACTTGCTGTGTTCAACGTTCTCCAGCAAACCTTCCCGTACTTGACGTCTGAGATCGTTATCAACCTTTTCTCGCAAAGCATAGGCTACAGTTCTTGACTTCCTGTAAACTGGCATACTGCCCTCTTTCACCTGTATGTTAGCTCGGAAATCCTTGATCAGCCCAACACCGTCTTCGAAGACTGAATTCCCTCTGACCCTGTTAAGGAAATCCGTCATGTCACCAGGTTCCCGTTCTGAATTAGGATCCTTCCCTGAACTAATCTGGCTAGCACACTTAGAGCTATCGTACACCATGTTAATACCTGAACCTGTACCTTCTACATCGAACTTACTAAGCCAATCCTCTCCGAATAACCTGCGTATCCAGTCTCTTCCTAGTAAAGAGGGAAATGGCTGGTCGACTACATGGACCGTCAAGTTAGAATACTTACAACCACTACAACTTACTTCGACTGAACCCTGCATTATGTTTTTAACTAGTTGGCCGTTAGCGACCCTTATGATCCGATCTGACAGTCTCAAACCTAAATTTCTGCACCCTTGCAGTGCAGATTTACTAATTATGGTCAACTGAGACCCAGTATCAAGCTCCATCTCTACTGGATGGGAGTTAACAAACAGATTAATCATGGGTTTACTATCCACAGTACTAGTTAAAAACGTGTCAATATAGTTCATCGAAGTTAAATAATCATCAATCTCAACATTATGGCTATTCGAATTTAAAGAATCATCAATCTCAACATTATGGCTATTGGACTTTCTAGGGTTTTTAAAACAGAATCGTTTAGTATGGCCTACTTTACCACACAGAAAACAAGACGTTTTGCAATTGTTCTCAGAACATTTGGAATTTCGAACTTTTAACTTACAAAACTTGCAGATTGTCTCTGCTTCCTGAGCTGTAGTCCTTTGATGTCTGTTATTCTGTTCCTTCTTCCCCCACTTAGGAGTTGTCTGCTGTACATAGTTCGCTTCAGACTCCCCACCAACAACCACTTTCGCGTTCGAGGCTGCTTGTTCTCTGGCTAACGCTTTAGCATGCGCATCTTTCAGCGACAATGTCTTTTCCTCCGATAGTAGTGCTTTCCTTATCGAACTGTCCGCCAACCCACATATAAACCTGTCCCTAAGAGCGTCCTCATAGAAGTCCCCAAATTCGCAATGTTCGGCCGCTGCTCTTAAGTCAGTCAGAAACACTGTTACCGTTTTGCTTCCTTGCGTCTGTTGCGCAAACCGATGCCGCTCGACCATTACAACTGGTTTAGGGTTAACGTGATCTCTGAGAGCTTTGGTCAGTTCGTCATACTTTTTGGTGTTCGGTTTGGCTGGAGAGAAGAGATTTTTAAGAATTTCGTAGCCATATCTGCCCACATACGTTAGCAGTGACGCTACCCGTTTTCTGTCGTTATCGTCTCCTACCAGGTCCTCCAGGATGAAGGCTTCTTCCAATTGTTCCAACCAGCTGTTGAGATATGTGGCATCACCGCACCAGGGCTCTTTTCTCGTCGCCATTTGCTGTGTATACACTAGAACAAGAGAGACACTTACTTTCCAGACATAAACCCCTAATAAATAATATCAATTAGTATAGGAATATAACAAGATACAACAATTACCATCACTGATACGCTCGTTTTAGTTTACAATTGGGGAAGTGAACTGAGTATTTCTGATATATTCATAATGCCCATATTAGGTTGTTAGAAAGTTAGAAACCTAAAGCGGTGTATCAACATTCAACAGTGTAACATTCTTCTGATTTCTGATATTTTTCAGGAGTTGAACAAACTGGACAACATGGACGAGGATGATTTGGAAGCTATCAGAGAGAGAAGGATTAAACAGATGGCGAAAGCTCAGGTTATTAAATTTCTTCGTTTCATTTTAAAATTTGCAACCTATACATTAATACTTTCAACACTACTATATAACGAATAATTTGAGCTAGCAGAATGGTTTTCAGAGGGCATTAATGAAATGTACTATGAGCTGGTCCCAAGTCCAGACGCAATTTTATTCTTTGTAATTTTCAATAACCCTGTCTAGTCATTGACTACTAATTACTTATTCTTAATTCTATTAACCATATGTATTGTTAACTGAGTGATATTACCCAGGAGAAGAAGCAGGAGTACAAGAACCTAGGACACGGTACATACGACACTATTACTAACGAGAAGGAGTTCTTTGAGATTAGTAAGAAGAGTGACCGGGTCGTGTGTCTCTTCTACATCGACACCTCCTTTAGGTTTGATTCCTTGCTTTGCGCCAGCTGTAAACCTTTTTCGGATTATACTGATTCATTCTTTAACGTTTATAAACATCTTTAACACCTTCTATTCTTTCTGTGATATCTTAAATTCTCGAGTCTACGAACCTGTAGGCATCAATTTAGATATTGT
Source organism: Bolinopsis microptera (assembly GCF_026151205.1). Lineage (NCBI taxonomy): Eukaryota > Metazoa > Ctenophora > Tentaculata > Lobata > Bolinopsidae > Bolinopsis > Bolinopsis microptera. The sequence continues at coordinate 18,525,856 of NC_087078.1, read as the reverse complement.
TACATTTGATGAAGTAATTGAACTGAAAAGAGCAATAATTACATTTACCAACTTTAGAGCATATTTCAAATTTTTCATATTTCCTCACCCGCACAGTGGGCCACCATGCTGTAATTGACGAAAAATTGAGTTCTTTTAAAAGGAATTAAGTAAGTATTATATTGCAGTAAAAAATCTTGGCTATTAGATGCAAAAAAACCATAATTGAATTAATTAAATGGCTTTCGCGCAGCGCGTCGGCGAATTTACGAAATTTTTTGACTGCCAATTTTTTCACTTTTGGCAGTCAAAATTGGCATAACCCATCATTATATTTCTAAAATTGGCTTAAAACACCGTATATTGACTCCTAATCAAGGTGAAAGTACTCTCTTTGCTTCAATTCATGCAAAAAACCATGTAATCATATCATTTAAGCTGAATTTTTGGCACGCACTCAATTTTAGGCCTCATTTTTGACTAATTTTTGCTTAAATTTGGCCAAAAAAAGTTTATTTGCCTCAGGTTGCCCCACTAATGCATGGTACCATCTGAAAGCTCAGACGATTCTCTAAACAATGGTAGAAGAACTGTTCTGGGGTTTTTTGGGGCTTTTTCAGAAAAAAATTCCAAAGTTGAAAAAAGGCCCAAATTTGATGGAATTTAGACTTACCTTGCAGATTTGAAAAAAATTATTTTTTCTCAAACAAACCCCATTTTGAACATCTTTCTTGGCTCTCAATGTCGTGGCCTGGTGCCATGAGGTTATGGGGTACTAAAAAGTGGTCTGTTTTGGAAATATCATCAAAAAATGCTATTTTTCTGGAATTTTACTGGTATTTTCTGACAATTTCAGAAATTTCTGGCATTCGCGCCCAATTTTCTGGTTTCAATTTGACATAACTTTGGCTACGATCAATATTTTTTCATAATTCAAAAACTAAAATGATCAATAGCCTCAGGACTATCAATTTAAAAACATTCTAAACACATTCAACGATTATCTTTAGCAAAAACTCGAATTGGATGCCTCTAGACCTACATTTCAGCCATGAAAAATTTCTATGGAATGAGCCAAAAAAAATTTTCTGTGACTTATAAAGGACCAAAATTTGTTTAAAAATCAATATTCAACTGATTTGAAGTAAAAAATAATGTTTGAAATGATCTAAATTGATCACTGATGGTCTATTACAGTATGACCCCCTATTCTGGCCCACTGTGACCCGATACAATAAACATTCCTTAGGTGTAAGATTGTAGACAAGCATCTGACCCAGCTCTGTGAGAAACACTTTGAGACACGTTTCCTCCGTCTCAACGCTGAGAAATCCCCCTTCCTGACTGAGAGACTGAAGATCAAGGTTATGCCAACAATCCTCATCACCAAGGACTCTGTTGTCTGCGACAGGTTGGTCAAATATTTCCGTATTTTTGTTAGCTAGCAGAGGTGTCTCCATTTTTGCTATCATTATTCCTCCGATATCCTACAATCCTTCCTATCCTACAATCCTTCCTATCCTACAATCCTTCCTATCCTTCAATCCTTCCTATCCTACAATCCTTCCTATCCTACAATCCTTCCTATCCTTCAATCCTTCCTATCCTACAATCCTTCCTATCCTACAATCCTTCCTATCCTACAATCCTTCCTATCCTACAATCCTTCCTATCCTACAATCCTTCCTATCCTACAATCCTTCCTATCCTACAATCCTTCCTATCCTACAATCCTTCCTATCCTACAATCCTTCCTATCCTACAATCCTTCCTATCCTACAATCCTTCCTATCCTACAATCCTTCCTATCCTACAATCCTTCTGGGCACAATGAAATACTCATATTCATCATGATTCCTCTCTGAATTCATGTTCGCATTGACAAGCATGTTTTCAGCGTGTAAGAGTGTAGCTACTGTTTCAACCGTTGGCTATAAGAGCAATTATTGCATGTTTAACGAAGTTGTACATTTTATGTATCTACACTTGCATGATATCTTTTGTAAATATGAGTCTTGTAAAATATAACTATTTAAATAAATATATTATTATTAGTGTATATTATTGGATTTTAGTTAACGACTTGGAGGCAGACTTAGCCTCAAACAGTCGATTATGATGATAATGATGTTAATGATGATTCTTCACCCCTTCGCCACTTTCTGTGTGACAAATCATCAATGAACTCATTAATTTAGATGGTTACCTCTATTCTCAGAATAGTGGGATTTGAACAACTGGGAAACAGCGACAACTTCCCAACCTCTCTTCTGGAATGGAGAATAGCTCAGAGCAAAGTTATTAACTACTCAGGTAACCACAAGCCCTAATGCGCATTTAGACCTTTCATTACTTGCTAGTGTGGGACCAAATTTGTTAAAATTTGTGTACATCCGCATTTTGATTAGCCAAACTTACTCTTGATGCTGGCATCTCAGCATATATTAGGTAATTCTCGCTGTTAACTGGAATATAACTCAATTTTTTCAGGAGATTTGACTCGGCCACCTGTTGAAGACGTCAAAGAGAAGAAAACCATGGTTCAAATCCAGCGTAACCTCCGACAAGAAGAATTCAGCTCAGATTCCGAACTTGACGATTAGAGAGCCGACCGAGGATTCAACGTCACTCGCATGTATCTGATGCTGGTTTTCAGGGATTTTTGTGGCCAAGAAATGTAGACAGCATTTACTTTTCTTTCAACACATCTGATTTCCCTTTTTTTAAACTTTGTAAAAATAATTGTCCATAGTTACAGTTAGTAGTTATTTTCTATGACATTTGAAAGTAAATGCTGTCCCAATTTCTTGATAAGACTACTCAATTGATATGATATTTGCCCTGTAAATAGTGTTCCACTACTGTCATTATATTTGTTTGTACAGAAAGGTTGGTTTATCTTTGTTTTTCGAACGAAGCCGCCTAACAACGATTATGTAATGTCCCAGTCACAAATATTACTGAAGTAATCGTGGGGCGCAAGTACAACTGTGTGTGAAGACAACTTATTGTGCGCTAAAAGTCGTTACTGATGCCGCGCACGCGCGCTGTTCAATTTCTCCTGCTCATGATGCGGGCCGATAAATTATGAATTAAGTCTGCAGCTATTATTTAATGTTAAACCCCCTCACTCGTTTTATTCGAATAGGTTTAATAGCTCGATCCCGACGATTGGACTTATTGTGTTTTCCGAGGGTGTCAAACATGAAGGGACGATTTTAAATCAGTCACCAGGACACACAGATTGCAGACGTTAATTCTACCGACGTCGATTATATATCTTTTACTGGTGATCCAAATACAGCGTCAGAGCACGAAAGCAGATATTTCCACCAAAATGTAATTCAACAAAAGTTGACCATGATTAATATCCTAAATCCTAATTGTAGCTCCGGCGAGATAAAAGGCAGTGTCACCAGTCCCGAAACCAGTCGAACAAAAGTTTTCAGTAGCCGTTTTGAAAGGTATTATCCTCGCTATTTGGAGAAGACCTACTTTCATTCATCGCTCCCTAACAAAGCAAATAATGATAATATAAATAACCAGCAAGTATGACTCGCTCCATGAAGATAAGTACAGTAAACCCCCGGACGTCCGGATTGTCGCCAGACTGACTGGCGACATGAAGTATAAAAGGCAGTATATAGTAAGACATAGGAGGATATTCGAGTTGTGTCTCGGCTCTCATGAGTTGCTCTGGGGATCGACTTCTCGTTCAAAATACAGGGATCTAAACTTACAGAGTAATTAGTGTCAAAGAGTTGAAATGAATGAGACTTTTTCGTTAATTCTGCCAAAATTTCCGGATTTTCAGAAACCACCACCCCCCTTGTCCAAAAATTCAAAACCACCCCCTCCCTATTTGCCGAACGTCCTAAGTAATGGCCCCGAGGACACCCTTTTTATTATCCTTTTATATCATTCGCCGTACTTGTTTCAACAACGCGCTCTTTGTATCACATCGCCGACGGTGGCCAGATTGTTCACATTTTGAGCATCAACAATAGCTTACGGCCATACTTCCATCTACAGAGAACTGTCTTTTAGAAATCGCGACTGACCATTTAGCTTTAAAAAACTCCTTCTCCCTAATAATTAATGTAGGGCTACAAGGAGCGATAGGGACGACCCAAAGGGTGTTAGTTCGACCGGGAAACATCAGCAGTAATGCATGGAATTGAATAGAGGCGCGCGATAGTGCGCGGCGCGCTAAAAACTTCTTTGAGTTGTGGCAACAAAGACTTTATACAGCCTCAGTTTGCTAGTAAGAGCGGTTTTTCACATGACGCCGACGGCGTAGTCTACGACTACTTTGTAAAAATGAAAATATGTTTTTTACCCAAGCTAACGTTATCATAATTTGAAGGGTCACATTTCGATCATTTTCAATATTGTTAGCTCCTAAACATGCGACTTTTAAGTGACATCAATCTATGGTTGCTAAGAAGTAAGAGTCGTCCTAGTAATGTTTTAAACAATTTCTGCTTGAATAAGAAATAAATAAAACGAGTAGATTTTACTTTACAATAAAAATAAAATAAACTCCTTAGTTTTTCCTTCTAAAAGAACATCCCTCGGTGATTCTGGCTTTTCCTCCCGTTGATTGGCAGAGAATGGTGTTGCATGCGCTGCAAAGCACTACTGTCTGGGCGTGGGAGAAAACTGTCGTAATCTGTAAAAAATCATCGGTAAGTAAGTATACATAATTGCGTTAGGAAACAGTGTACAAATTGGATATTAATAAAGATCGAGTGTACAATGTATAGAGCTCAAATTTGAACTGTCCACTCTCACGTTATTACTGCTCACTGATACATGTTTTTGACTGTTTTTGCGAAAAGGAGAGATATTTAAGGTATTGAAATCCAATCATTATGAACTACACTCCGTTCTCATATTACACACATAACATACAGTTAGCACACACAAAGCAATTATCTCAGCTCTCGAATAACTCTTTGAGATGGCGAGTCTGTCTAGTTCATTTTATCAAGAAACTTAGTTAGTGAATAATATCCACTCTTTTTCTACACTTATATTAGTTGTGGAACTACACGCAGAGTTCAATACGTTGAATAAGGGTACATAATACATATAAAGGTATACACTAAACATTTATCTTGGCTCTCCTTTACTTATCAAGTTTCCCAGTATACGTATGTGACCTAGTTCATAATAAACTTATTGGTAGTGTGGGTTAGGACAACTGCCAGTCTCGGTCAGATTGTGGATAGTAGCTGAAGGGTACAGTAAAACTCCAATTACGCTCTTCCCAAAACTTTTTGAAAATATTTCTCAATTCAATATCACTTAATTTGTCACAATACGGCTTTGAACGGGATATCAAGCTTGCCAAGATCATTGCTTACCCTATCTACCCCTTACTAAACCCTACTAAAGTCTTTGTCAACTTAACCCTGAGGCCCTGATTGGGAACCCTGAGGCCCTGATTGGGAACCCTGAGGCCCTGAATCAGTACTGTGCGGGAGGAACCATGTGACCCACCTGGGACTCATACCCCGGTTTAACATGTTATTTAACTTCCACCTTAAGTATGTATACAATTATTATCAAGGTTTCACTGTATTATAATGGGTAAATTAGGGTAAATTGACAACAAATCATTTGCTGAACATAAATATTTGCTATTTGGCTAGGGGCAACTAGGGACAACACCTTTTCATGATCAATGAACATAGTGACTGAACATGGCTGATGTAATGTGGTCATTTGTTAGATCTAACTGTTATCGGAAGATTGTAAAATAAAAGAGATTATCTCATGTTTGCAAGTCACGTGACTAAACATAACAAGCACTGAAAATGTGCCAGCAGGTGATTATACCACATTTTAAAAGGATGATTTCATACTGTATTGTAATTGCTGTTTTAATTATATTTTATTATATACCTGCGTCTCATAAGTAGTATAGGGTTTCGGACAGTTGTGAAGCTAATTTCCTAACGAAGAAAATTAATACAAAATAATAATTTTACGACAAGTTACACTCGATCATTTCCGTCAACCTATGTAATCATAAAAGACCTTAGAAATCCGGAACAGATGTATAACATGTAGGACAAAATTTTGACATCTAGATTCTAGAACCATATCTAGACCCAACTATAAGTATTGTAAAAAATGATGTTAGGGTCCCGATCTCGGTCGTTCACGTATTACGAAATCACTGATGATTGCACAAGTGTTATTTTAACACTACAGCTCTAGCTACTAAAACTTATCATTTAATTAATTAATTAATTGTAAAACTGATAACAGAAGGGGGTACAAATTTGCCAAATAGTGATTAAGTAACAACTGATTACGCAATATGTGAATGACTCCGGCCCTTATGATACGCTGCTCCCTAAAAGCGGCTTTGGATATCGTAAAACGGGAACCCTTAAAGTGTCCAGGCGTGAAATTTGGATCGAATCTTCTTCGGTAATCTGCAATCGCGAGTAACGACCTCAGCTCGGGATTGATGCGGATAATCGGACCGGCAATGTCGTTCATAATGTCAGCCATAAAAGCAGTTTATCTAAAATTTGGAGCGTGATAAGAGCTCCGCTAAAACGGTAGTATAAAGTGCAAACTCTTGTCTACAATCTACATTAGAATAGAATAACCGGAAACATCAGAAAATTTCATACGACGAAACGAAAATGATCACGTGAAGTCGTCTTGAGGGTCGAACTAGAAATATTTGTATTTACCCGATCCATTTAAATAAATTTGATATCATGAATATGATGCTGTTCATTAAAACGACGAAACGTCGAATAATTCCTTTCCTGATAAGAGCATTTAAATGTAGGTATGCACATATTCCGTTCCAAAAAGTCTAACTGGAGATGATCTAGCAAATGATAACCCGGTAACTAACCTTGTAACATCCGGGGCATTTAACATCCATGAAGTAGGAGTTGGGAGACTGAACCAATCTCTTGAGCTTGTGGGACCTTTTCTCTTCCTCTGCGGTAGGGTGCAACAAGTCCTTTGATAAAGGCATGATTTCTATAACACTAAAAGAGGGATTCGGTTAGTATTGTCCGATGTGTTACATACAATATTGACTTTAATATAATATAAAAATAGCGATAATTGCACTGCGCTCACCGTGTAGCATTGCAATACAAGTTAAGTAAATCATGGACGTTTTGGGAAGTATTGGAACGTTTGTCAGCTCGCTCCACATATTTAACTGAAACGCATCAGGACTTTAATATTTGGATAACAGAACTTGCGAAAGCCTCCAGTTGTGATGAGTAAGGGTTTTCAGCAGAAAAACCATAATTTAAGAAAGTTGGTGTTTGAGGCATACAGAGGAATGAACCAATTTGTCAAAGAAACTATCAGTATGACGGTCATTTCGATGTCATTTCGTGAAGGATGTCATTTCGTGAAGGACGTCATTTCGTGAAGGACGTCATTTCGTGAAGGATGTCATTTCGTGAAGGATGTCATTTCGTGAAGGATGTCATTTCGTGAAGGATGTCATTTCGTGAAGGATGTCATTTTGTGAAGGATGTCATTTCGTGAAGGATGTCATTTCGTGAAGGATGTCATTTCGTGAAGGATGTCATTTCGTGAAGGATGTCATTTCATGAAGGATGTCATTTCGTGAAGGATGTCATTCAATTTCGTTTCGTTTCAGTCCGTTTCATTTGTCACATGGTAGGCGCACTATTAATAGATAAAAACGTAGCGCAATATGCTGAACGACAGTTAACAAACTTAAGGAGTGAACAGTATTTTTATAATCTGATCGAATTGGAGTGAGAACAACCAGAACAAACAATGTTATGAAAAAAATGCTGACTAATTCTTGTCTTTTTGAAAAGACACAAACTGTAAAACCTGCACAGCACTCGCAAAAAGGAGTCTGCTGATTCTGCCACTCTCTACAATTCATTTGTATACTAGACTTCAGTAGCCCGCCAAACATTAAAAATGAAAATGTGGACAAGTAAACCAACTTTACTTTACGATTTCATGAGTCTTGATCATCAACTGATGGAATATCCTGTAGTCAAAGAGAATACTCAATCGTCAATGAAGAGTACATGGTCGCTTTAGATAATTGTACTTATTGCTTGGAGTGGTGCTCGTATCTAATGAATACCTCCGAATAATATAATGATCAAAGAACTACATCTATTATGACAGCTTGACTTGAAAAAGTACTCCTCGAACTATCAAAATAGGAGTGACATCAACCTTGCATTTGATTAAGCCTTGCATCTGATTAAGATATTGCTAAGTTTGCTCCTAGTTCAGAGTAGTATTGAGAAATTGGCCCAGCAGACGCATTAAACGCATGAAAGCTTCTTCATGCCACACTACTTCCTACCTTGTTTTTGACTATTTTCAATGGCTAGACTTGAACTTGGGTTCGGCTTTTCATCAAGCCATGGATAGAAAAAAACCTGAACATTTTAACCTTTCCGCGTGCGCCTGCAGAATAGAAATTCAAACTTTGGTAACTCCGCAATAACCTATTTGGTAAACAAAAAGGAAGCGCCTTCGTTTCGAAATCCTAAAAACAGCAGTGATTTCTCTCCAGGGAGACATAGGTGCGAGAAAGAAGTTTGTTAATATAGATAGTCTCGATATGAACTTGGAGCCACAAGGCCAAGGGTAATTTTCAAATGTTTCTCACAATATTTGAGATAGGGAATACATTAGAATTTCTGAAGGGTTGTTTTTATATGGGATCATTGTGATATTGTGTGTACATTGTTTGAATAACTTATATTTGGTGAACAAACTGATATGAATCCGGTCTGTAAATTTGTATTTTTCTGCACAAGTTTCTAAATAACAAATTCAGATTTGGAGTCAACTTCAAAAATCCCACGTTTACAGCCCATGTAGCTGGAGCTGGAGGTATTCGTACGATAATCAGGATCTATATCTAGAGGCCCATGCAATGGATTCGACAGCATGGGCTAGCAACGCCCATGCTGTATTGCCCAATATGTATTGATTCTTCTGTGGAAAATAAAAATTGTATTTTACTAAAATTGTATTTTACTTAACGACGAGCCACACTAACACAATGAAATAGCGCAATTACTATTCTGCACATATTATTTGAGACAGAGAGTGGATAACAATCACCGAAACGTTTAATTGTTATTATTTTGAATAAGAGCTTAATACACAAATTAGTAAATTAGAACCAAACTTAGGGATTCGAATGTTCTATGATGATTGTTATATCTATTCACTTGTCAGAAAACAAAACCTTAAGAAATGCAAAAGAAGTTACCTCCTCACCAAAACGAAGACCACACCCCTACTAAACTCACTCCTAACACCATCTACGAAATTTCCTGCTCAGAGTGTCCCTCCAAATACACCGGACAGACATACATACCCTTGATTCACCGCATGAAAGAACACGAACGATGTTATAGACTCAACACCGCCATTGACGAAACCACAGACAGAATCAAATCGGCCCCCGCACATCATGCCCTGAACACCGGCCACACCATCTCCTGGAACAACATAGAAGTCCTCAAATCCCTTACCTCACGCTCCCAACTTGACCTCACAGAACACGCAGCTGTACAATTCCGACAACCAGCCATGAACAGAACAGACCGCGCACCCAAATGTAGTTCCCTCTGGGACCCAGTCTTTCCGAAGATTGCCAAATCCTCAAAGTCCAGACCATCTGGTATTTTCTTCTCAACCTCAACAGAAGCCTACATTTTTTTCTCCTCGTTTTTTATTGACATTGTACTGTAATTTTGACTTTCCCACCCACAACACCCCCACCCTTCATCCTTGACACAACTCCATCACATAAAAGCATTGTCCACCACATCACCTTCAGCTGACGACGATTAACACATGTTTATTGAAAGCTTCTACAAAGTAAAATACAATTTTTTACAAGTTAGACAATCGTATCACTTAGGGGTCGTTCACATATTACGTAATCATTTTTTGGAACATTTTTACCCCCCCCCCCCCCCTCCGTAATCAGTTTTACACATAGCTATTGTGTCAAAATTACATATAGTGTCTTACATATAGTGTCACAAAAGACCTCACAGACCTGATTATCAACCAGCAAAACACCCTTGAACATTACATGTCAATTCAAAATGACACTATAAAAAGTCTCAAGGCAATCAAGGAGAAACACTTATTTACGGTTAGCAAATCAATAGAGGACAGTGTAAGAGATCCCAACCTAAAGAGATCTCTCCAGTTCATCAAAGAGAAAGGTTCAGGATGTTGGCTTACTGCACTTCCATTGAAGAGATTTGGCTACTCCCTGAACAAGATTGAGTTCCGTGATGCTCTGTACTTGCGTTATGGTTGGGAGATCCCTAACACCCCATTTCACTGTGCTTGTGGAGAGAGAGATAATGTGAATCACACACTTATATGCAAGAAAGGTGGCTATGTTTCTATGAGACACAACAACATCCGCGATCTAAATGCAGAGCTGCAGCGTGAAGTATGCAGAGATGTAGTGACTGAGCCAGCATTGATACCCCTTGATAATGAAGAAATTGTTGGTACCAATGCTGATAGAGCTGCACCTGATGTATCCTCAAGAGGTCTCTGGAGCACATTTGAACGAACATTCTTTGATGTCTGTGTTACCCACCCCTACTCACCCACATATGACAAAAAAGATATGGAACAGATCTATAAAGCTCATGAAATGAGGAAAATGAAAAAGTACAACAACAGAATCATCCAGGTGGAAAAAGGCACCTTTACCCCACTTATATACTCAACAAATGGCGGATGGGGTCCACAAGCCACAAGATACCACAAGAGACTCGCTGAAAAACTATCCCAAAAGAGAGGAGAAGACTATGCGGCTATTATAGTCAGCCAATTGGCCATTGCTATATTATGTGTATATTGTTTGAATATTCTTTTCCCATTTCAGCACTGTCACAGTCTTTAAGATAAATACTGGCTGTGCGGCTATTATGTGTTACATGCGCACCAGGATTAGATTCTCAATCCTCAGGAGCACCCTGATAGCGGTCAGGGGTGAGAGAGGGAGACGGCAATCGTATACATTGCCAGTCAGTGTAACTTCGTTTAACTTGATACCTGCCACCATGGACTATGAATGTTTCTAGACACTATCCTTTTGATATTGAGATATTGGTATCTCAGATCACGTGTACATCGTTCCTTTTCTATGACACAGTAATTTATTGACACTCACAGCTATAATTTTAATCATTGAATCAGTATTTTTATCTGTGCTCTGCGTAATGCATCACATGAATCAGTTTTTAATCTATTTACTTATTACACATTTGTGCTCTGCTTTAGCATCACTCGACTATTTAAAAAAATTGTTTGTTCAGGCCATGACCTTATAGTCAGCCAATTGGCCATTGCTAAAATTGAATGTAATTTATTCAATATAGTGTCTTACTATGTATAAAGCGAGACGATATATAACCGTACCATTCTACTGACATCACGGCATCTACTTTAACACGACTTTTCGCAAAAACCGTACAAGATATAAACTGAAACCTTTTTGACTGGGTCAAATGTCTTAATGGCATTCAAATCAGCATGAAAAAATAAAAACTAGGCCAATAAACAACAATTTTAGTGCCCAAAGTTTGGACCCTCAAGTGGTGTCAAAAACGCGAATTAAATAGGTAATAATTTATTTAGTCAAAAATGATTAAGTAATATGTGAATGACCCCTTATATGTTTTTAACCCAACTCCATTCAGCAAAAGAAGTATTTAAATTGCGGTAAGTGATTGAATCGAGAGAGGGGTTAGTTTCTCTATTTTGTTTCTCTATTCCTCATTTAGCAATGACGGGTGGAGGAACTTCAATGGCCCATTAAATATTAATGATAAATCTGCAATAACATGCTTTAAACAATTATTTCCCCATCAAATAGGCATAATATATCCTGACAATGCAAATATGCTCCTTAATTAAGTTACTTGGTATAAAACCATTAGAAAATTGAAAAAATTTTAATACTTTCAGCGCTGCTATATAACAAATAATTTGAGTTCAGGGATAGCATGTACTAGTACCCCCAAAGGGGAGACGTGAGTTATTTGTTGCTTGATTTGTTTGCTGTGCTGTCCTTATTAGCTGTGTGTTGCTTGGCTGTGCGATGTCAGGTACAGGTATAAAAACACCATCTACCGGAAATAGACGTGGCTCTGTGACAGGAACAGGGCCAACCGCTAAAAAAGAGCATCATAATGTTGATAAATGCCCATGCAGCCAATCGAATGCTGGAAGCTTCAAGCTAATATGCACAGGATGCAAACAGAACTGGCATGCAGATTGTCTGGGACTAAAGGGTATCACGAAGCCGTCAATAATGAAGCTGGAAAAGTGGTTATGTCCATTTTGCTACGTTGCACCCGTACCAACCACCATCAAAGATATCTCATACAACAACTTCTGCTACAAATGTCGGAACACCCTGAGTCTACAACAGTCCAATAGTGATTATGAGGTGCACTCTGCCTGTCAGAATCTCAAGGACATAGAAACCTTGACGAAATCATTATCAACAATTGATGTTGATAAAATGAAAGAGTCGATCCAGGTGATCCAAAACCTCGACCTTCACATGCAACACCTGCTAACCAATGAACATGGTTTGAAAGACCATCAAAACCGAGTCAAAAACATAGAAGACCATTGTAAAGGAGAACTAAGTGAAGATGTAAGTGGTGTCAAAAAGGCTATTAAAGACCTTCAGAAACAAATCACAGATCTTTCCACCAAAGGTCTTGTCTCATCTACTGCTCCCAAGCTTGACACTGAGAAATTGATACATGATATCATAGACCAGCTTGATGAACATACTCGGCAGGAACCGCATATTTCTCTTGAACTGAAGGAAATCAAGCAGTCTCTAGACCAACTATCTTCCCAACAGACGACAATTCCTCATGATCAGCCATCATCTGGTTCTGCATTAAATGATAAGCACCTTCTATCAAAGACCACCTTTAAACATGAGGAAAAACCTGTGGTAGACACCGTGGAAGAATTCATCAACAGTGATGCTGAATCAGACCTTCTCCAATACTGCGAATCTCTTCAGTTCAGTCAGGAGAATGGGCATTCAGTATGTTCTTTTGGAGAGAAGTACAAGTATAGCGGATCCAGAGATGAGAATAAGAAAACCGTGGAGATCCCTGATAAAATTGCTGCACTTGTCCTGAAAATCAATGAGGAGTTCTGTGCAGAAGGAAACCCTGTAATGAATAGCGTGTTGATCAACCGCTATGAAGAAGGCAAGGGTTATCTGCCTGAACATTCAGACAATGAACCGGTGATACATCCAGAGTCTAGCATATTGACTCTTTCCATTGGAGGTGAATGCAAAGTCCTCTTCACTGAAATGAACAACCCAGTTCACACGCACAAGTGTACTCCAAGATCAGTTTACAGGATGACCAGAAGGAGTCAGGCTCACTACAAGCACTCTATCCAGAAGGGGTCAGTCACTGGTGCAGTACGATATAGTTTCACCTTCAGATCAATAGATGGAAAGAATCGTGCCAGTACTTGTATCTTCTCTGATTCAAATGGAGCAGGTATGAAATTTGGAGAGGATCACAAAAGGAGCTTTGGTAAGTGGCTGCCTGGTCGGAATGTTTGGACTCCTACAATAGATGACATTAACCCATATCTTGCATGTGGATACAAGAACATTGTTATTATGTGTGGTATAAATGATGTTAGAAGACCATCTGTTAAATCTCAGCGTGAAATTTTTGCTATATTTAGTCATCTAGAATTCAAGATTGAGCAAATTCAAGAGGCCAATCCAACTGCCCAAGTATTTCTTTGTCCTCTTTTACCAACTCGAAATGCTGATTTAAATAGGAAAGTTCTTTACTTTATAGAACTTATTCGTCGTGAGCTACTCCCCAAAAACTTTGGTGTCCAGTTCGTTGATGGCTTTGATGACTTCCTTGACAATAACACTGGCTTACTTTGCCTAACCTTGTCCAGGGAGTTTGACAGATATGGCCGAACGGATTACCTGCACCTTAATTGGAAGGGAGTGGCCAAACTTGCTACTTTAATCCGTAATACTGTCCTTGTTAGGATGCATGGAGGGACTGATAGGAGGAAGAGGGGGAGGAGGGACGGTAAGGTTGGTTCAACACTTTATTCTCATGCCGCCGGAGGACAGCCTCATGTTGAAGGCTATCAGCCTCCAGCATGAATGTTCTTAAAAAAGAGGTCTGTGCCCACTGTTTAAAAAGTATTTACTTAGGTCAATCTATAATTGAATGCTACCGCTGTAATTGTCCCATTCACTCTAGATGTTTTAACACCAGTGACAAACAAAATAAAAAAGTTGACTTGTACTGCAATAATTGTATCCACCTAGCAGTAAACCGTTATAACCCATTTAAGCTTCTGAATGATGACAATGATGACAACACTGATGCAGATGATGTAATACGTAAAATCTCTGAGGTACTTGAAAGCTGTGATTCATATTCTGTAAAAGACATAAACCGCACCTTTGCTAACGAATTACAAGTGCAAAACTCACTAATATTTCAAAATCTTGATGGCAACAAATCAAACTTTGACTCGCTGGCAATTGAAATAGCTAGGTTTACTAACAAATTCTCTGTAATTGGTCTTGCTGAAACGAATGTAGGCCCTGAAATGAAAAACTTGTACGAACTCACAGGCTATGAGAGCTTCTATCAAGATACCTTCGACTCGAAAGTAAAAGGCTCAGGAGTAGCTCTATATGTCCTGAACTCCTTCAATGCTGTCAAAAATAACAACCTTTCACAAGTAACAGAAAATCTAGAAACCCTCTTTGTAACTATAGGTAGTCTAGGAAATTCTACTTCTATAGGAGTAATATACCGCCCTCCAAGTGGCAATGCTGAGCAAGCTCTCCAAGAACTGTCGTCAATACTTGATAAAGCACCAAAACATACACACATTGCAGGTGATTTTAACATTAATCTCCATAGTAACCACAGTAGCATTATTGCACAGTATGAAGATGTCCTATTTAGTAGAGGCTTCTTTCCATTGATATCATTAGCAACTCATGAAAAGCCTGGATGTAATGCCTCGTGCATCGACAACATCATTACAAATGACCTAGACTCTGTTACTGCCTCTGGAGTCATAACTGATCACATATCTCATCACCTCCCTATATTTACAATATTTGACTGGGAAATTAGCAAGACCAAAAATATTCACAAGCACACTCAATATTATGACTATTGTAAATCAAACACTGATAAATTTGCTGAAGTCTTGGGTAACAAACTAGACAATGAACCAATTATAGATTTTACTAACTTTCATGATATCTTTAAAAACAGCATTGACGAAACCTGCAAACTAGCTGTACCCAAAACCACTAAGCGCACTATCCAGAACAACCCATGGATTACTGGCGGGATTATAGCCTCAGTAAACCACTGCCATGGGCTGTATGATGACTGGGCGAAAGTCAGGAAAGTTAAGTGTAAACAAGGCGAAACTGACACAAAAGGGGGCACATGCCTGTGTTCTATCTGCTGTAATAAAAGAAACCGTTATGATGACTACAAAGAATATAGAAAGGCTCTAAAAAAGGTTCGTAAAAAAGCTGTATCTGAATATTATTCTGACAAGTTTCTTGAAACTCAGGGAAATTCCAAGAAAACCTGGGAACTGATAAATAAAATTCGTGGCAAACAGAAACGTGATATCAGACCTATATTTACCATAGACAATGAAAAGATAACTGATCGCAGAGTTATAGCTAATGAATTCAATAAGTATTTTGTATCCCTAGCATCTAACCTTAATGCAGCCTACACAGAACTAGGAGAGATACAAATAAATCAGCTTCCAAGTTTCTGTGACTTCTTACCTAAATCGAATACAGCTAATATATATCTACATGACTGCTCACCTGAGGAGGTGGCTAAATAAAATAAATAAATAAATAAAGTCAATTTTTACAGCACAGCAATATATATCTAAATATCAGATCCTCTGTAATCATAATGTATAAAAAAAGGAGCTTTTCTCTGTGCTGAAGGATGAATCAAGGCAGATCATGGTTCTGTTAGCAGGCCACCCTAGTTATGGACAATACATATATATAAAATAATTAAATTATAATTTTAAAATTGTGTCAAGATTGAACTAAAACATAACTCAGGGTAAAATAGACGTATTCCCTTCGTCAAATTAACTATTTACAATACTAAACTTAAACGAACTCCGGGTAAAATAAACGTAATCCCTTTGTCAAACTTGCTATTTACAATAAGTTAATAAATTAATACGGTTGAAAATTATTTCATATTCAATAACAATGTAGCATCAATATAATTGATACAAATGAGATCATATCGGAACTTAAGAATGGCAAGGCTAGCGACATACCAGTACATATAGTAAAGGCAGTATCAGGCAAAATTAGCCCACTACTATCGGTATTGTACAACGAATGTATGCAACAGGGATTTTTTCCAGACGACCTAAAAGTAGGTAAAATAAGTCCAATATATCAGAAAGAAAATGCTGAGCTTCTTGAAAATTACAGGCCTATCTCAACCTTAGCGATATTCGGTAAAATACTTGAAAAAATCATATTCTCCAGGCTTTACAGTTTCTTTCAGTCGCAAGGATTATTATATGAAAATCAATATGGCTTTAGAAAAAATCACTCGACAAGCCATGCACTCAACTTCTCTGTCGACTACATTGAAAAATCTTTAAGAGATAAAAATCACGTACTAGGCATCTTCATTGATTTAAGTAAAGCTTTTGACACAATCTGTCATGATAAACTGCTTAAAAAACTGAATGATTATGGAATTCGAGGGACTGCAAATAAATTGATAGCCAGTTACCTTTCTAATAGACAGCAATATGTTTCAGTACTTGGAGAAGAATCCGAAAAACTGTCTGTAATATTTGGTGTTCCTCAGGGGTCAGTATTAGGTCCCTTGCTTTTCATTATCTACATCAATGAAATATATAGAGTATCAGACCTAGGTAAGTTTATACTTTTTGCCGATGACACCAACATATTTGTTGTAGATAAATGTATAAAAACACTTTACTGCAAAGCTAATAAAATTCTTAAACTTGTTCATCAGTATATGAAGAGTAACTTGCTGCATATCAACATAAAGAAATGTTGTTATATCCACTTTAAGCCGAACTGTAGAAATGAACCAGATTCAAACACCAATGAATTAGAACTGACACTAAATAATATAGTAATTAAAAAGGTGGAGGAAACTAAGTTTCTTGGAGTCATTATTGACCAAAAACTGAACTGGGATGCTCACTTAAGAGCGTTAAACCGTAAATTGAAATGTGAGATAGGTAGACTATGTGGAATTAGACGCTGTGTACCTAAAAAACTATATAAGGACCTGTACCACACCCTTTTTGAATCACACCTATGTTATGGAATATCTGTTTGGGGAGGTGTATCAAATAATAAACTAGAAGCCATATTTAAAACACAAAAGAAATGCATAAGAATTCTCTTTGGTGATAATGATGCATACTTCAATAAGTTCAAAACATGTGCCAGAGTAAGGCCTATCACTAGGGATAAGACCGGTAAAGTTATCAAGCAGATGTTAGGCAAAGATTTCTTTGAACTAGAACACAGTAAACCAATCTGTAACGAGTATAACTTCCTGACTGTCCACAATCTTCATAAGTTGCACTGTTTACTGGAAATGTTTAAAATTAATAAGTTCCAATCACCAGTCTCAATGTTCTCTTTATTCAACAGGTCACCAAGACGAGACAACTACTTCATCCCACCCACTCCATCCTCACTATTCATCTATCAATCAACTAGTATTTGGAATCACTGCCGTAAGTCAACAAGTGAAATAGACTTCTCCACTCCCATCAGTATATTCAAGAATAATCTTAAGAAATCTTTGTTAGAATTATTCTTAATCTAATCTAATCTAATCTTAGAACTACAATCTAAATATGACCGACAACTTTGGTGCAGTTACAACTTTGATGCAAATGAATTATCTTTGAAATAGGTTGATTTGGTAAACATAATCATATGAGTAAACCACGGTGTTATTGCAAAAAACCATGACAAGGGTATCAGACCTATATTAATCTAAGAGACGACACAAAACGAATCATCATACAACAAATTTTAAAATCCTGCGGCACAGGATCCTGTTGTTTTCCTACTCTACCTCTCCCAAACCCCTCTCTCCTTCTCCTCTCTTCAGGTTTATTCTTCAATTTTTTTAAATTAGATAGCAGATATATTTTCTTTTAAATGAAGTAATGGCATTATACATTGTTTGTTATCGTATGTATGTTGTGTAAAGTGTTTGCTGACTGGGTATATGCTATATATTTTGAGGCTCACGACGTCTCGTCCCATGGGTGGAGTTGTAGGCTGAGTATGTGTTCTCCTTACTTCGTATGGTGAAACATTGAAAGGTTTGCCTTAGCCTTTGGGACGAGTGTTTGCCCACCGGGGATCCAAATATATGATTATCATGGACATTACGTTGACACATAAACTAATCAAACGAAAATTTTACTAACAGCATTTAGCTAGTTTATAGTAAATACACACGATCGCAGAATAGAGGAGCACAATTGGGTTCCTTGTTCTGCGACTGTGTTTCCTCGGTGGGCCGACAGGTTTTTGTTGTGTAGTAGTGCTGGGGAAAAAAACGCTTTAACTATCAATGAGAGTACAAATTTTTAATTCTTGACCTTAGTGCCACAGTTTCTGTGGTAAAAACAAATTTATAGTTAAACGTTATATATTGTAGAAGGGCATGATTTACTCACATCACTAAGCATCTGGATGGATAATTAGCACACAAAGATAAACTGACCTTTAAACATGACCACCAGCTATACCACGTAACCATAGCTCCGAAATAAACAAATTGCTCTACATAGAAACATCTGGCCTGATCCTATCACATTGTGGTCCCCAGGGGTTCGGTAAAGCCCTTACAGGCAACTGGGTCCTTTTACCAGCCACAATAAAATTGATCATGCCAGTACTGTCATAAACTGTAACCAACTATTTAAAAATTAGATATCTTTTGCTAAATTTTAAATTTTAAGTCATAGAGCAATCTTCTCAATTTTAAAATTTTTAAGAATTATATTTTACCCTAACTATGATGTGGTGGCATTTCATACTTAACTAAATTTCAACTTTGAAAGTAAATAGATTATTAGTGACAACAAAATTATAGTTTAAGACATCCATTCTGCATTGTGTTTCCAATATTAGAATTTATGATATGTATTGATTGAATAATTGGTAATAAATTTAACTTTTGTTTTATTAACTTTTGTTTTATTAATCTTGATAACCATGTGGGTTGATGACTGACGTGGCTAAGTTACGATCATGACCCTGTAACAAACATTACGTTTTGATCACTGCAAGGAATCGACCACAATCGATCTGTGGATTACATGCTGGCAAAGTAACATTTTTTAACCATGGGTCTCTTTGGGGTACCAATAATGCTTGGCATATTAATTTGACTAGCAGGAACCTGTTTAACCCTTAAGTGGTGTCAAGACTCAAGAGACTAAATAAATTATTACCTATTCAATTCGCGTTTTTGACACCACTTGGGGATCCAAATTTTGGGCACTAAAATTGTTGTTTATTGGCCTATTTTTTCTTTTTCATGCTGATTTGAATGCCATTAAGACATTTGACCCAGTCAAAAAGGTTTCAGTTTTATATCTTTTACGGTTTTTGCGAAAAGTCGTGTTAAATTGTTGATGCCGTGGTGTCAGTAAAATGGTACGGATATACATCGTCTCGCTTTATATATAGTAAGATAGGAGTTCTATTCAGTTAGAACAACAAATGTGATCCAGAGGTGGCGTTGATAACTTGCAACTTGTGTAGCCGAAATTTTACTGGGCCGCGCTCAGCCTGTCATTCCGCCAAATCTATATTTTAATCTAAATGTTAATGAACATAATAGCCTGGGGTCCTCAGGTAACCGAAATTAAGATACACAAGATTTATTCCTTGTGTAGTCTATCACAGGGGGATTAGTATAAGGCAAAGATTAGTATAAGGCAAAGATCTCCTGCAGTCAAGTAGGCCTAATAAAAAGAATCCGACAGCAACAGAAAAGAAACCATTTGGTACACAAAGAAAGTGCTGTTATATTAAGATTAATAATTTGATTCAGGAAGTCATTCCTTCACAGCTCGCTGCAGCCCAGTAGTGCATCACGCTACAAAGTAATAATGTACCTTAAACAATACTGCTGTCTGCTAAGGCGGTACATCTAATAAGAATATAAATTAAAAATTTGACGGGCTTGTAAGTAATAAATTTATTTGTAGCGCCATGCACTACTGGGCTGCGCCGCGCATCAAATAATCCTTTTCGCAACCTTCTGTAGATCGGCAAAATGCACCACTGGGCCTCACTGAGCTGCGAAGGATTGACATCGTAAATCAATAAATTTAAATTACATGCTCGTTTGTTGATCCTTTTAATGGTGTAACATAAATGAAATGATCATTTCGGCTTGGGCTTGTGAGTTTATAACCTACCAGGACACGCGCCGAGTTGGACTCGTTGACGGTCCTAATATTTGAAACAAATATTTTACAAATATCACCCGTTGAGGCCTGGGTTAAAATAATATAAGAATCGGTTTATTTGCTTTTATACTTTTCATCAATCACATTTACTGGGCGAAGAGTTTGACAAGCTGCCTGTTCTCTTTGGAGTTCCCCAAGGCTCTTGTCTCGGACCCTTGCTATTTATAATATATGTTAACGACTTATTTAGAACAACTGATCTGGGCAAGTTCATACTATTTGCAGATGACACAAACATATTCGTAGTAGATGAATGTAGAAAAAAACTGTATGAAAGAGCAGACGAAATTCTCCGTTTGTTACACCAGTACATGAAATGCAATCTATTACATATAAATATAAAGAAATGCTGCTACATTCACTTCAATCCGTCACGTACAGCTACTGATAATGAGGCAGATAACGAATCAGAATATATACTAACTCTGAATAATACGGTAATAAAGCAAGAGACCAAGTTTTTAGGTGTTATTATTGACGAAAAGCTAAAATGGGATGTTCAAATAAGAGCCCTCAACTCGAAACTTAGGTGTGAGATTGGAAGACTCAGTAGAATACGACACGTTATCCCGAAAAAACACCATAAAGAATTGTACCACACGTTATTTGAGTCACATAACACCTAAGATTTGGAATATCGGTATGGGGTGGGTCGAGTAACAATATGCTTCAACCTATCTTCATCACTCAGAAAAAATGTATCAGAATACTATGTGGTGACCTTGAAGCATATCTAGATAAATTTAGAACATGTGCCAGAACACGTTGTATAGATGAACAAATCCTAGGAAGGGAATTCTTTGAAAAAGAGCATACAAAGCCGTTGTTTAACAAGAACGGCCTTCTTACCGTCCACAACCTGTACAAATACACATGTCTATTAGAACTGTTCAAAATTGTCAGATTAGAATCTCCAATCTCACTCCTATCTTTACTCCACAGATCACCATCACAAAGACGTTCAGACCAGTTCATCACCCCGAACCCATCCTCCTCTTTCATTTATCAATCAACAAAAATGTGGAACAACTCAACAACTGTCGAAAAATTGACAGTTTGATAAGCTTTACTAAGTCAACGAACTTAGTTAAAGTAACACTGAAAAGTGAGCTACTCAAGATACAGTCCAGGTACGAAGAATTAGAATGGACAGAATTAAACTTCGATAAGAATGAGCTTGTATTTTAAAACAGAGTCCTTTGACTTTATTATTTTGAAATTGAAGAATCGTCTGGCCATAACTCATTTCGTTCGCATTATAGATTCACATTCACTTTCATTTTCACTATCACGCACAGTACAGGGTCATACCTCAATACCAAATTATTATAGGGCACAAGAACAAATTTGTTTACAATTATCAAAATTTGTTGAGCCCAGCAGCTTACTTCCTTTCCTCTCTTCCCCCGTCGTCTGGAGCGTGTGATTTTTGTTGATATCAAGAAAACAACAGATTTCAAGAAAACAACAAATTTTTATTTAAATCAATTATAGCTACAATTTGAAAAACTTTAAAGCTCTTCTATTACCATGAAATATACTACGGGTATGGTGACTTGGGCTATTGAGTTGTTAAGTAGATTAAGATTAGTAAACCTGCAATTGCATTGTATATTTTATAAAAACTAGAAATTAGGCTTCACGGTAAAATGGAGAAGCAGGCTGATCTTGGAGAGAGCAGACCGTAAAGTTTACGCACCCACCAGGGCTACCTACCTACCCCAGTTGTTCTTTTTGGTTTATCAGCTTGTATTGTTATATTTATGGACCCCAAGTCACCACACTAAGAAGGAGTATGTAAAAAAGAAAAATAATAAGTTACGTTAATATCATCATATCTGTTTAAAACAGTAAAAGTTAAGTTGAAGATTGACTTTCCTAGTCAATTTAAAGGTTCAAAGTTCAAACGTTTCGGAATATAATAATGTTGGTATTTGTATCTGCTGCAGCAATAATAATATCGATATGTCATTTGTCTAGAAAATTTTTGCCACTTCAATAGATATTGGGTCGGCAGTGATGAACTGGTTTGGTCTGTGACTGAGTGAGGGGCGATGTGAAAGTTGTGGTAAGTCCAGGTGTTATTATTGTTGATGGATTGAGATCCCAGGATGATACTTTTACAGCGTAATTTAACCAAAGATACAGAAGTAGTGAGGATTTCCCCATTCTCATTTAGAATCCGTTTATGTATGCTATTCCACAATTTGGAGGCTATATAAAGAAAAGTGTTGGTTTTTCTTGGGAGGATTATGACATTGCTTGTATCACGTTTTGATGAGTCTATAGTACAATACAACGAGTATGGAGTGCGAAATTTCATAATTCGAAATATCTCGGATATACAGTGGTATTTGTACAAGTTTTGAACAGTAAGCAATTTTAGTCGATTAAAAATGGGCTTGGTGTGCTCTTTTTCGAAAAAAGCAGCTCCTAACCTCTGTTTTGTATAAGGTCTGGCTCGTGCACAAGTGGCATGTTTGTCGAGGTATGCATTTAGGTCTCCAAAAAGGATTCTTATACAACGTTTCTGAGTTATGAACAGCTTATCGTTTGGTTGGTCTTTGAGGGCTGAGCCCCAAACACTTATTCCGTAAGCAAGATGTGATTCCAATAATGCAGAGTATATTTTTTATCCGAGCTCTTATTTTTATCTTTTGGTTAACTTTCTGTGATTGGACTCGGTATATAAAATGTGTCCAGTATGGCGCAAATGCATAATTTGATAATTTCTCGACGCCGTCGTCGGGGTGAGAGTTATCTGAACCAACTGCATGCCCCTACGATTGCGTCACCACTGGTGAGCAAGCATTTGTTTGTTATTTAGTTGTGTTGAAAGGGAATATAACTTGATTAATTCATCCATTCGGATTTTAATAACGATGAGCTATGATATACCGTTCATCTTATAGACTATTGGATCAATCTTATTATATGATTAGATTTTATAAACGAACTTGGCACACAAAAGATTATAATGCGGAGGTTGGCTGGCTCTTCAATAATAAATACGACACTTCAATTTACAGAATGCTTGCTAGAGATAAGACAAAATATTATCAGACTATACATGCAGCATGAGTAACTGGTGGATAAGCCTTCGGTAAAAACGGATCCGGAAAAGTCAATGCGGCACTCGGGTCCTTGGTATTGTCATCGGTATATTGTCCATTATCTACGTTCTGCTTTCGTAGTTTAAACAATAGTGAGTTCTAAATATACAGCTTTAAACCGATTAAGTATGAATGAATGAAATACCTGACAATCCGCACTCTTATAATCCAAAAGCATGAGTAACTCGTAGTGATGTATGATTTTTAGAAACTTTAAATTAATTTTGGCGCTCACAGGTCCTCATGAATATGTGATCGCCGCATAAGGTTCTGTAAATGCGCAGCGCACCTTCAAGCTTAAATTATTCACCTTACAGAGGCAGTCAACCAACGCGCGGCTTTATTTTTATGATATGATATGTTTTGATTGTTATTAATAAATACCAAAATTTAAATTTGTTTTCCTAAAAATTTGTTTTCCTTTAAAAATTCCTATACTTAACAAAAATAAAAATGTGTGAAATTTTATTGTCAATACAAAATAAATAATTGTAGGGCAATACACTATTGGGTTTGCTCTAACCAGAGCTCTCTCGCTTGCAGTAGCGCGTGACCGCCGAAGGCGGTGCAAGAGGCTATTCTACTTGGAGGACTTCGACGCGCCGCGCGAACTAGCATTCTTGCTTCGCATCGTCAATCAACTATTCTACTTGTGAAACAAGCGCGTCACGCAGTACGCGTAGACACATGGTTATGTGAACTACTGGGTTACTGGGCCGCGCTCAGGCTGTCATTCCGCTTAATCTCTATTCTATGATTATGAACATAAATATAATAACCTGAGGTTCCCAGGTATACTACTGGGCAACGACAGGATTTTAGTGCATAAATTGCAAAGTTACAAGCTGAAAAAGGTTAGCATTGTAAATTCAGATAAATCAGATGCTTATGGCTTAAATTTAATACTTAAATTTGAACATATAATCATTTTGTCAGATGTGCGCACGTGACAATTGGCTCGTAAAACGATATTTGCGCTGTCTAAGCTTTATATTATTAAAATTGTTAATATTAAGATTCGAGTTAGTTTAGGTTTTAAAGTAATCGTGAAGATAATACAAAAATTTGAAATAATGTACAAATGTACACAAAACGGTCAAAATCTAATCGCACCCAAGTGTAAAATGTAGAATTCAGCTGGGAATGTTTCGTAAATCGTATTTTGTACACAAGTTTTAACCTTTTTTGAGAACATTTAGTATGATTTTATTGCCATTTCTCGATTTCAAGTGACGATATTGGTGATATATGTTATATTAGTGCTGCTGAGGATACAGTTTAGAGGCAAGTACATTAGAAAGGGGTTGAGTGATCAGTCAGACAAGTTTTGAAGCACATATTATGTAGAATATGAAATTATAAGTGTCCATTTGTTGTGTTAACTAGTTTTAATTTTTGTTTTAAAATATATTGCATTCATTTAACACACATGCGCAAAACCCGATTTCACGTTTTTTTAAACGTTTATTCGAACAAAACTTTGTTTTCGTAAGTTGTGCTATTTTGTAGAGAATTGGGATCATGATAAAGCAAATTAACACACATGCACAAAACCCGATTTCACGTCTTTTTAAACGCGAAACGTCTGATTTTACCGAGTTAATTATACCATAATACCACTGCAAGTCCTTTTATTGTGCTGTTTTATTGCTTCTTATAATCATCTACTTGTGATGGAATTGAAAGGGCTGTTAAAAATTGTCATCCGTGATTAATACAATTGTGGCATTCTACCTTCACAGATAAGATTGGTATGTCTTCTTATCAATTTGAAAGTATCTAGATAACAGAAAGTATCGGCAACTAATATTGAATACATATGGCACTTTTTAATAACCCTTTCTATCTATCTATCTACCGGCCAATTGATCCACCAATGCACATATACGTCACCCTCTTTGTTTCACTTGTTGTAACAATTTTACATGTGGGGCTGGTCAAACAAATTTTCCAATTTCTATTTCTGTTTTAACTTATGTTAACCAATGTTAATGTAAATGACTAAGATAGTAGATTACCAACTGGTTTGACCGCTGAGGACATGTTTTATGTTACTAGGTTGTTGGTATTTTGTTGCCATAAAAGTATGCAGAAGCACCTAGTTAAAGTGGGGAGCGTATCATTCTAACATTCTTTTTACACCAGTAGTAGAATTAAATTGATTATCTAAATTGAACAAATACTCTTTTCTAGCGATGGGGGGTGGTGCGTCAATAGTAATGAACGAGCTCTTTGGAAAGAAGGCCATGAGAATCGTCATGGGTATGTTTATAATGTCAGTTTTACACTGTTTAATCAGATCATACTGTGTAAAAAATAATTTTGTTAAATTTCAATCCTACATTTTAACCCTTTCCCTATAAAAAATAACCTAAGCCTATAAACAAATAATCTGTAACCTTACACGATAATTTCACTTTTCAGTGGGGTTAGATGCAGCAGGTAAGACAACGATCCTATACAAGCTGAAACTCGGAGAAGTAGTGACCACGACACCCACCATTGGTTTTAATGTAGAGACCACGGAGTATAAGAACGTCAGTTTTACAGTGTGGGATGTCGGCGGTCAAGACAAGCTCAGACCTCTCTGGAGACATTATTATTCAAACACTCAGGTAACATATTAGGAAGAAGTTTTGCGTTGTTTCGTTGAAATTTGGCGTACTTAAATACTTTACATTTTCAAATCACTGATACCGAAAACTATTAGCTTTTTGCCCGAATATAACGATACTTGTAAGGTTCAAACGTCTTAATCCCCATTAGTTATTATTATCTATTTGTGTAGTTACGTAAGGTTACATTCTATTCAATTCTCATGTTATTCATAATTGTCATAGCTTGCTTGTTGTTGATTTGTTTTTTACAGTGCAGAATATGATTGTACAAGTATGCATTTTAGATTATAGATAAGGAAATGTGTATTTATCGCAGCGGAAGTGAAAGGCTGAAATCTAGTGTACCAATTCATGTAGGCTGTAAAAATCAATGTACAGAAGCGCTGCGCACGTCCGTGAGTCTATTGAGACGTTTGTGTTGATTGAATAGCTGTATATTAAAATATCAATGCCACATAGAAACTGTACACGTAATTATATTAGGTTATACTCAATAGAACTTAACGTTAATTGCGACATTTGAAACTGAAAAGTTACTTATTTTGTGAGAGTGCTGAAGAACGGGCCGTACGTCTAATAGTAATATATGCGTGATCTCATAAGTCATAACACCCTCCTGTGTATCCTCCCTTTCTAAAATAAAAAGTTCCTCACATTGACCCTACCAGGGAATCATCTTCGTTTTGGACAGCAACGACAAAGAACGTTTAATGGAGGCTCGGAAGGAGTTAGAACGATTGACCCAAGAAGATGAGCTGAGAGACGCTATCCTTCTCGTGCTCGCCAACAAAAAGGATCTTACGTCAGCTTGTTCTGTTGCCGATGTGACTGACGCACTCGGTCTCCAGGGAATGCAGAATAGAAAGGTAGGACATTATTTCAAGACGTTTAACTCAGATCGTCTTCAAACTTTTAATGATCTCAACAGTCGGGTCTCCAAAAAACGTTAAATCATTTCAGTCGAATTTAAGGCATCAAGTTTCGTCCTATTGACCCCAAGAAATATGTGTACCGATGTTCTGGTAGTTTTCAAATTTAAAACAAGCCCGTATATTTAACTATAACTAATTTCTTATTATTTCAGTGGCACATCCAAGCAACCTGCGCAACCTCTGGTGACGGTCTCCACGAGGGAATGGGCTGGCTCTCCGCCGAAATGTGTAAAATCTAAATAACAGATTTTATCTATTGGTGCAATCTAAGCCCCCGAAAGGCGAAACGCATTTGTTTGTTAAACCGAAGACTGTATTCCTAGGTGAAACATATTAGTTTGAGCGAGATTTTCTTTTTCAGAAGAATGCTATATCCATCATACTTAAATAGTTAAATATATTATCTCTTTTGATCACTAAATAACTTAAATTACGGTAAGCACCTCAATTTGCCCTCTTTTTACGAATTCAGATGAAACTATTACTTATCACATTGGTAGTTAGGTTACCGTTCTTGATAGGCCATCCTTTTACGATTTACAGCGTTAACTTTTGTGGGCCATGTTAAGTTTAAAGCGAAGTGTTCTGATTTCTTTAAATAAGGAACTGGATAATAATCTATAAAATCTATAAAATAATAGATCATGGTGAGTTCTTCGCAATGTTGATCTGTATAATAATTCTATGTAGATACTAGATAATTCTATGTAGATAAATTTAAAATTTGATATTATACATACGTAATAATGCCCGCTCAGTGCAGTGCACGGCGGGACAATCATTATTCACTTTAGAATTCTGGGATCTGTTTTGTTTATCGCATTGTAAGTTCAAATTGAGCTAATCGGGCAGTTAGTTAGGGTAGTGACGTCACATGTCGTGCTTTAATCTGAGAAAATTGTGCTTACAACGGCACCCCCAATTTATGTTTCTGTTTGATTGTAAGTTTCAATTTGAATTCATTTATTTTTGATTTTATGACAAGATAGACGAGATAAGAAAGAACTTTGTCAATATATATTCTTTTATGACAAGATTTGGTATTATTTGGACTTTGATACACGTTGCGCATCACAAATCGATCAGATATAGTATGAAGCGCAATCAGAGATGGTATGAAACCCGGCCAGAAGTATTCCGTCACAAAAGGGAAATAAAAGTGTGATCAGAAATAACATGTGTTTATACAATGTACACGTGTATAAAATGTACAATGTATGAGTTATGTAGTAGAACATGTACTTCCAATTTTGTTTACTTAGTAGTGTCTCGACCAATGAAGTGAAAACTCTCCCGCCTCGAGGAGAGAACCAATGTGAAAATAATGCATTTTACGCTTTTTATACGCAAAACCTGTACTTTTGTTAAAATATATATAACCGCATAACATAATACTGTTATCTGACATTGAGTTGTTTAGTGTTTTACGATGAGAAGCACTAAAGAGTAGAAATAGTCGGCGGAGTATTCAACATCCTTTAATCCTACTAGCTACCATTTCTTTAGAATTCAGCTTGGAATGTTCTTATGATATTATGTTTCATAGCTGCTGCTAGTTTCGTAAAACGTTTTTTGTACACAAGTTTAAACTAAACTTAAACATTTTTTGAGAACATTTAGTATGATTTTATTGCCATTACTCGATTTCAAGTGACCATATATGTTATATTAGTGCTGCTGAGGTTATAGTTCAGAGGCAAGTACATTAGAAAGGGGTTGAGTGATCAATCAGACAAGTTTTGAAGCACATATTATGTAGAATATGAAATTATAAGTGTCCATTTGTTGTGTTAACTAGTTTTAATTTTTGTTTTAATATTCGATGCGAGTTGTGAGTGATTTTTATATTGCATTCATTTAACACACATGCGCAAAACCCGATTTCACGTTTTTTAAAAAGTGAAACGTCTGATTTTACCGAGTTAATTATACCATAATACCACTGCAAGTCCTTTTATTGTGCTGTTTTATTGCTTCTTATAATCATCTACTTGTGATGGAATTGGTATATTATTAAAATGTAGATGGATCGAAAGGCTAGGGCTGTTAAAAATTGTCATCCGTGATTAATACAATTTTGGCATTCTACCTTTACAGATAAGATTGGTATGTCTTCTTATCAATTTGAAAGTATCTAGATAACAGAAAGTATCGGCAACTAATATTGAATACATATGGCACTTTTTAATAACCCTTTCTATCTATCTATCTACCGGCCAATTGATCCACCAATGCACATATACGTCACCCTCTTTGTTTCACTTGTTGTAACAATTTTACATGTGGGGCTGGTCAAACAAATTTTCCAATTTCTATTTCTGTTTTAACTTATGTTGACCAATGAT
Source organism: Bolinopsis microptera (assembly GCF_026151205.1). Lineage (NCBI taxonomy): Eukaryota > Metazoa > Ctenophora > Tentaculata > Lobata > Bolinopsidae > Bolinopsis > Bolinopsis microptera. Next base: position 18,496,226 of record NC_087078.1, on the reverse strand, counting down.
AATGACTAATATGGTAGATTACCAACTGGTTTGACCGCTGAGGACATGTTTTATGTTACTACGTTGTTACTTGTTGGTATTTTGTTGCCATAAAAGCATGCAGAAGCACCTAGTTAAAGCTTTAAAGTGGGGAGCGTATCATTCTAACATTCTTTTTACACCAATTAAATTGATTATCTAAATTGAACAAATACTCTTTTCTAGCGATGGAGTATATATAGGGTGGGCCAAAAGTCAGTACCCATACGTTGGCCTTTATAGCTCAGTCACTGAGTGTCCAAGTTAAATACTTCCTTCTGGTATGACTTAGTACCACCACTGGTTCGAGGCATTTGTCAACTCAAAAAATGGGGGGGGGGGGGGGGGGCGGGGTGTCACGTCCGTCTATGTCCGCTTGTCTCATAGAATCCAAAAAGGACAGGACATAGGCGGACATAGGCGGACATAGGCGGACATAGGCGGACATGGGCGGACATAGGCGGACATAGACGGACATAGGCGGACATAGGCGGACATTGGCGGACAAAGATGGAAATTAGGGGACATTAATAGACACCTAAATTGCTAAATAAAATGTTCAATTTTTGCTGTTATAGGGGATCATGTTTTTTGTCCGTTCGGTACCGTATATTTTCAAAACAGACAAAAAATAGAGCGGACAAAAATGGACAAAAACGGACAAAAATAGAAATAACATTTAGATGCTTCCTCCTCCTACTCTTCCTCCTCCTCCTGGGTCTTCCTGATCTTCCTCAGTCCTCTTCCTCCTCCCCTCCTCAGTCCTCCTCCTACTCCTCCTCCTCGTCCTCAGTCCTCCTCATCAGTCCTCAAAATTCCTCCTCCTCCCCAGTCCTCCTCCTCCTCCTGAGTCCTCCTCCTGGGTCCTCCTCCTCCTCTTCATCCTCCTCCTCTTCATCCTCCTCCTCTTCCTCCTCAGTCCTCAGTCCTCCTCAGTCCTCCTCCTCATCCTTCTCCTCAGTCCTCCATCCTCCTCCTCAGTCCTCCCCCAGTCCCCCTCCTCCTCCTCCTATTCAGTGCTCCTCCTCCTCCTCCTCAGTCCTCCTCCTTCTCAGTCCTCCTCAGTCCTCCTCCTCCTCCTCCTGAGTCCTCCTCCTCCTCCTCCTCCTCCTCTTCCCTCTCAGTCATCCTCCTCAGCCATCCTCCTCAGTCCTCCTCCTCAGTCCTCCTCCTCCTGGGTCCTCCTCCTCCTCTTCATCCTTCTCCTCTTCCTCCTCGGTCCTCAGTCCTCCTCCTCCTCAGTCCTCCTCCTCATTCTTCTCATCAGTCCTCCTCCTCCTCAGTCCTCTCCCAGTCCCCCTCCTTCTCCTCCTCCTATTCAGTCCTCCTCCTCCTCCTCCTCAGTTCTCCTCAGTCCTCCTTCTCATTTCTCCTAAGTCCTCCTCCTCCTGAGTCCTCCTCCTCTTCCTCCTGAGTCCTCCTCCTGAGTCCTCCTCCTCCTCCTCCCTCTCAGTCATCCTCCTCAGCCATCCTCCTCAGCCATCTTCCTCAGTCCTCCTCATTCTCAGTCATCGTCAGTCCTCCTCCTCAGTCCTCCTCAGTCCTCCACCTCCTCCTGGGTCCTCCTCCTCCTCCTCCTCCTGGGTCCTCCTCCTGGGTCTTCCTGATCCTCCCCAGTCCTCTTCCTCCTCCCCTCCTCAGTCCTCCTCCACCGTTCGGTACCCTATATTATCAAAACGGACAAAAAATAGAGCGGACAAAAACGGACAAAAACGGACAAAAATGGAAATAACATTTAGATGCTTCCTCCTCCGAGGACTACTCTTCCTCCTCCTCCTCCTGGGTCTTCCTGATCTTCCTCAGTCCTCTTCCTCCTCCCCTCCTCAGTCCTCCTCCTACTCCTCCTCCTCGTCCTCAGTCCTCCTCATCAGTCCTCAACAGTCCTCCTCCTCCCCAGTCCTCCTCCTCCTCCTGAGTCCTCCTCCAGGGTCCTCCTCCTGGGTCCTCCTCCTCCTCTTCATCCTCCTCCTGTTCCTCCTCAGTCCTCAGTCCTCCTCCTCATTCTTCTCCTCAGTCCTCCATCCTCCTCCTCAGTCCTCCCCCAGTCCCCCTCCTCCTCCTCTTCCTCCTCAGTCCTCCTCAGTCCTCCTCCTCATCCTTCTCCTCAGTCCTCCATCCTCCTCCTCAGTCCTCCCCCAGTCCCCCTCCTCCTCCTCCTATTCAGTCCTCCTCCTCCTCCTCAGTCCTCCTCCTTCTCAGTCCTCCTCAGTCCTCCTCCTCCTCCTCCTGACCTGAGTCCTCCTCCTCCTCCTCCTCCTCTTCCCTCTCAGCCATCCTCCTCAGCCTCTCTCTTCCACACTCAACCACCACTTAAGCGTTTATCTATGACACACCCCACAACACTTACCATCATCCTTGATAACACATCTTGATTCTACTGGCATCCTCCCACAGGACTGCCATACCCCAGAGGTAGGCAAAGCATTCATATGCTATCCTCTAGTGGGCCAACCAGGCCCAGCCTCTCTTTTAAAAAAAAATTTAAAAAAAATCCTCCTCAGCCATCCTCCTCAGCCATCCTCCTCAGTCCTCCTCAGTCCTCCTCCTCAGTCCTCCTCCTCCTGGGTCCTCCTCCTCCTCTTCATCCTCCTCCTCTTCCTTCTCGGTCCTCAGTCCTCCTCCTCAGTCCTCCTCCTCATCCTTCTCATCAGTCCTCCTCCTCCTCAGTCCTCTCCCAGTCCCCCTCCTTCTCCTCCTCCTATTCAGTCCTCCTCCTCCTCCTCCTCAGTTTTCCTCAGTCCTCCTTCTCATTTCTCCTAAGTCCTCCTCCTGAGTCCTCCTCCTCCTTTTCCTCCTGAGTCCTCCTCCTCCTCCCTCTCAGTCATCCTCCTCAGCCATCCTCCTCAGCCATCCTCCTCAGTACTCCTCAGTCCTCCTCCTTCTCAGTCATCGTCAGTCCTCCTCCTCAGTCCTCCTCAGTCCTCCTCCTCCTCCTGGGTCCTCCTCCTCCTCCTCCTCCTGGGTCCTCCTCTTGGGTCTTCCTGATCCTCCCTTCCTCAGTCCTCCTCCTACTCCTCCTCATTGTCCTCAGTTCTCCTCATCAGTCCTCAACAGTCCTCCTCCTCCCCAGTCCTCCTCCTCCTCCTGGGGCCTTTTCCTGAGTCCTCCTACTCCTGGGTCCTCCTCCTCCTCAGTCCTCCTTCTCCTCCTCAGTCCTTCTCCTCCTCCTCCTCAGTCCTCTTCCTCCTCCTCCTTCCTCCTCTTCCTCCTTATTTTATCCTGTATATTTTAATTTTAGAGAGTGTAATGAATGTTAGAGTTTATTGTTTTATTTATAATTATATTATATGTATATAATTTGATATAAGTTAAAGCTATTAATAGCTTTAGTGTGATTAATAAGTCGTTTGTTTTGTACAAAATTATAATACATAGAAGTTGCGAAAAATTCTCAAAATGTTTGTCCGCTAATGTCCACCAATGTCCGCTAATGTCCACCAATGTCCGTCCGAGTCCGCCAATGTCCGTCTGAGTCCGCAAATGTCCGTCCGAGTCCGCCAATGTCCGTCCGAGTCCGCCAATGTCCGTCCGTGTCCGCCAATGTCCCAAAAAACACGTCCGTTGTCTCATAGAATCCAAAAAGGACAGGACATAGGCGGACATAGACGGACATGACACCCCCCCTATATACAAGGTCTTTGGAGAGAAGGCCATCATGAGAATCCTCATGGGTATGTTTATATTGTCAGTTTTACACTGTTTAATCAGATCATACTGTGTAACAAATAATTTCGTTAAATTTCAATCCTACATTTTAACCCTTTCCCTATAAAAATAACCTAAGCCTATAAACAAATCATCTGTAACCTTACACGATAATTTCACTTTTCAGTGGGGTTAGATGGAGCAGGTAAGACCACGATCCTATACAAGCTGAAACTCGGAGAAGTAGTGACCACGATACCCACCATTGGTTTCAATGTAGAGACCATGGAGTATAAGAACGTCAGTTTTACAGTGTTTGATGTCGGCAGTCAAGACAAGCTCAGACCTCTCTGGAAACATTATTATACAAACACTCAGGTAACGTTTTAGGAAGAAGTTTTGCGTTGTTTCGTTGATATGTGGCGTACTTAAATACTTTACATTTTCAAATCACTGATACCGAAAACTATTAGCTTTTTGCCTGAATATAACGATACTTGTAAGGTTCAAACGTCTTAATCCCCATTAGTTATTATTATCTATGTGTGTAGTTACGTAAGGTTACATTCTATTCAATTTTCATAATTGTCATAGCTTGTTGTTGTTGATTTGTTTTTTGATAGTGCAGAATATGATATGTATCTCTGATTCTCTATTCTATATACTGCTGGTTTCGTCTTCCAAATGTCCTTTTGGCGTCTCTCGCCAAATATAGAAAGTAGGGTTGTGTTAAGAAGGTCTTTCAGTCCTTCCTTTCTTCCTTTCCTTTTTTCCCCTTTTTCTTTCCGCCTTTTTTTTTCTTTTCCAGCTTTGGATCTGTGACGGATGTGATGGAGTTCTTGCGGTCACTTTTATCCCTACATGGGCTCCCGGCCGTGCGTCCATGTAGGAGCCGTGGGGCCTTCCGAGTGATAGGGTTACAGTGACTGTTAGTAGGGAAAGTATGAAGGCTATATCAGTAGACACAATTACCGAACGCAGGGCATTGGCTCGACCTCCAAGACAGGGTATCCGTGAGGACCCTGGTCGTAATCAGCTCTGCACTGCTCCAGTGTATCCTGATGCCTGAAATCTTGGACACTGCCTACGTACGGGGTAGACAGCCACTGATGATTTTGTCTGAGTTTTTCATCACTTCCTGACATGAGTCAGACCTCAGCTGGATCCTTCCTGTTTAGCTTTTTCTGAGCTTCCCGCTCGACCTCCTTCTTCAATCATCATCATCAGTTAGAGCTGCCGTGCTCTCGAACTTTCCCTTCACACTCCACCACGGCACCTCCTTCGAGGCCTCTTGCCAGGTAACACCAGCTCTCAGACATAGGCAAGCTTACCGCGCACGGCGTTTTTTCTTTTTTGTTTCGTCCTTTCCGTGTGTGCCGTTTTGTGCCACCCTCTCTGCTGTTCCTGCGCAATTGCGCTCATTCGCTCTTCATTGGGCTGTTCATTTGACAGAGTTACTGGCTGGCACTCCAAACATCTTCTCACTCACAATCACCATCAATCAAATTCAAAATTATGCAATCAATCACTATACATCCACGATCATATGATCAAAACACAAAACTTTGTTATATACTGTTTCTGTTTGAGATTTGAATAACGTTACTGTAATGTTTCAAATTATATTTTAAATGTTCAAAAAAAATGTTCGGTGAATAAGGGAATTTTTGGACTTGAGGATGTCGAGGTGAGGTGTAGTTCCGAGTTCGCCATGAATTAATTAGTTTTGAGATAGAAGAAAGAAGCTGATAGTTCGACCCACTCTATTGCAGGCCTTTTAAAGTGATACATATACAGATATAACGACTGTTGACATCGAACATCGCCATAATCTGTACACTGAACACGGTGTCAATGATATTATACAAATTTGTCTCCAATGTTTCCACTATTTAGAAGTATGATATATTTGTTATCTCAACTACTCTGAAACTAAAATTTTAACATTGCCCCAGAACCCTTTCTGAACCTGCTAGGCTCACCAAACTTACCAAGGACACTTCTGAGATCAATACCGATCGATTCCAATCGGTTTTAGCTCAATTCAGGGGATTCTAGGAAAATGTTCATGTGGTGTTCATTTCATTCATTCCATGAACCAGGGGAATTATACTTTGCACTTCTAAGTGGCTGGAAATGTTAGTACATGTGTCCCTCTACCATACCAGATAGATTCCAAGTTAGTACAAGCATAAATATGGCTACAAAAGTGTGGTTCCAAATTTATCTCAAATGTTTCCACGATCTCAACTACTCTGAAACCGAAATGGAAATATTTCCCCAGAGCCCTTTATGAACATGCTAGACTCACCAAACTTCCCAAGGACACTTCTGAGATCAATACCGATTGATTCCAATCGGTTTTAGCTCAATTCAGGGGAGTGAAAAGAAAATGTTCATTTTGTGTTCATTTTGTGTTCATTTCATTCATTCCATGAATCAGGGAATATTTCACAGGAGGCTGAAAATGTTAGTACACATGCCCCTCTATCATACCATAGCAAATTCCACTCAGTTCACGGACATACCTTAGTTCCCAAAAATTTGAACTCATTTGGGCGACCGAAAATTTGGGCACAAATTCTTCGAAAAATGAAAGATTTTCCACTAAAATTTCAGTAAGATATTTGCCTTAGTTCATTATTATTCCTTATTATTCCAGTTTATTTTGCTTTCAATTTTAAGCATGTAGGTGGTAGTCTGAGTTGTTTCACATTATGTAATTTACGATCTGCCCAGTAACTACTAAAAAATACAGTGATGATGGCACAGTACAAAATGATAGATATACAATAGTGATATTTAGTCTCTCAATCAGATAGTTTAGTCTACTCAATCAGATAGTTTAGTCTAGTCAGCATATCTTATCATACCCCTTTCACATACAATTATCATTATGACGCCTCACCAGATGGTCGAAAGGTTTGGAAGAAAATTATAAGGTTTACATCATGATCTATCAAACTAAGCGGCACATACGCTTAGCTTTGGGGGAAACAACGGTGTACATAATTGTGTGTAGCGAACTACTGTAAACCCGGACCAAAGGTCAAGTCTAATTTTAAAATTGATACCCGCTTGACAGTGATCCGTGAAGTACACGCTCGTTGGATCAACGAAGTTTTTGTATATTTAAAAGGGAGGCCAGATGACATAAGGAAAGGCTTTGAGAAGTCGGGTATAACTGATGCTTGTAGATCAGACTTTACGGTGGATGATAATCCATTTGCAGATCTTGTTTAAATCTCTAGCTATCCGTACCTCTAGCCATTTGTTTTATTAGTAGCTGTTAGCTATTCCAGTTATTTCTATTCATTTAAAATATAAGCCTTTTTACTTGGTCAAGCCATGAATGACAGATTATAAAACTAAAATTTCAAATATTATTTCACTTGGATATGAAGAAAAAGCCATCTTTCTATAGATTTCAGGGCCATAGGCCAAATGCCAAAAGGGGGCCAAAAGTTTGGTTAGCAAAAAATTTAGCAGACGGAAAAGATTTATGCAATTAATTTGGTCTGCAACAAATTTGGGCGAGAGGCCCGCTCAAATTTTTTGTCGCCCAAATTTTTGGGAATTAAGGTATAAAGCGAAAAAACATGTATCAGAATTTGTCTCAAATGTTTCCAAAATCTCGGATTCATCTTCTGTCTCGGATTCATCATCTGGAAAAGTGCATGTAAACAGCGTTTTGTATAATATGCGTCAGCGCGCACACGTGAGTCTATTGAGACGTTTGTACTTTCTGTTGATTGAATAGCTGTATATTAAAATAACAATGCCACATAGAAAATTAGAAACTGTACACGTAATCATATTAGGTTATACTCAATGGAACTCACCATTGATTGCGACATTTGAAACTGGAAAGTTTCGCATTTTGTGAGAGTGCTGAAGAACGGACGGTACGTCTAATAATAATAGAAGTTTCCACACAGAAAATGATTGAATTACACCCACAACGAGCGCGGGATCATTAATCATCACAACAGAGTGTTTGAGGATGACATCATAACATTCCACACATTCTAATAATAATAGATGAACGTGATCTCATAACACCCTCCTGTGTAGCCTCCCTTTCTAAAATAAAAAGTTCCTCACATTGACCCCATCAGGCAATCATCTTTGTAGTGGACAGCAACGACAAAGAACGTTTAATAGAGGCTCGGAAGGAGTTAGAACGAATGACCCAAGAAGATGAGCTGAGAGACGCTATCCTTCTCGTGTTCGCCAACAAAAAGGATCTTCCCTCAGCTTGTTCTGTTGCCGATGTGACTGACGCACTCGGTCTCCAGGGAATGAAGAACAGACAGGTAGGACATTATTTCAAGACGTTTAACTCAGATCGTCTTCAAACTTTTAATGATCTCAACAGTCGGGTCTCCAAAAAATCGTTAAATCATTTCAGTCGAATTTAAGGCATCCAGTTTCGTCCTATGGGCCCCAAGAAATATGTGTACCGATGTTCTGGTAGTTTGCAAATTTAAAACAAGCCCGTATATTTAACTATAACTAATTTCTTATTATTTCAGTGGCACACCCAAGCAACCTGCGCAACCTCTGGTGACGGTCTCTACGAGGGAATGGAATGGCTCTCCGCCGAAATGTGCAAAATCTAAATCACAGCTTTAATCTATTAGTGCAATCTAAGCCCCCGAAACGCATTTGTTTGTTAAACCGAAGACTGTATTCCTAGATGAAACAGATTAGTTTGAGCGTGATTTTCTTTTTCAGAAGAATGTTACAGTCCATCATACTTAAATAGTTATAAATAAATAGTTATAAATAGACTATCTCTTTGGATCACTAAATAAATTACGATAAGCACCTCAATTTGCCCTCTTTTTATGAATTCAGATGAAACTATTACTTATCACATTGGTAGTTAGGTTACCGTTCTTGATAGGCCATCCTTTTACGATTTACAGTGTTAACTTTTGTGGGCCATGTTAAGTTTAAAGCGAAGTGTTCTGATTTCTTTAAATGAGGAACTTGATAATAATCTATAAAATCTATAAAATAATAGAGCATGGTGAGTTCTTCGCAATGTTGATCTGTATAATAATTCTATGTAGATAAATTTGATATTATACATACGTAATAATGCCCGCTCAGTGCAGTGCACGGCGGGACAATCATTATTTACTTTAGAATTAGACATTCTGGGATCTGTTTTTTTAATCGCATTGTTAGTTCAAATTAATCGGGCAGTTAGTTAGGGTAGTGACGTCACATGTTGTGCTTTAATCTGAGAAAATTGTGTTTACAACGGCACCCCCAATTTATGTTTCTGTTTGATTGTAAGTTTCAGTTTGAATTCATTTAGTTTTGATTTTATGACAAGATAGACGAGAAAGAACTTTGTCAATATGGACAGTTTAGATTTGAACTTGGAGCCACAAGGCCAAGGGTGAATTTCAAAATATTGAGTTTTTAAAGGGTTATTTTTATATAGGGTCATTGTGACATTATGTGTATACTGTTTGAGAAAATTGTATATTCTTTTATGACAAGATTTGGTATTATTTGGACTTTGATACACGTTGCGTATCATAAATCGATCAGATGTAGTATGAAGCAAGAGAAAAGTTTCATGCAACATATGTCAAGTAAAATTCTCAACATAAACTTTTCATTATTTATATTGTATCACGTCGTGACCCCCATTATCGTTTCGCTAAGAGACGAAAGTATCGTGCAGCGTCTACAACGTATGACAAAATTAGCTTCATTGCAATTACCTTAATCTTAAACCAGTTCATACAAATCAAGCACTACAGTCTATAATCACACACACACCCCCAAACACAACAGATACACACAAATCCTGTAAATGTCCGCAAATCAAATCACACACTCACATACAAATCTGTACACCGGCATTCATCACGTACATTTGTTTGGAATGTTGTTCGGTCACACAGAATGTGAATGGTAAACGTAACGCGCGAAACATTATTGCTAAAAAATTGTATCGTTTAATCAGTGAGCGTGACAAACAGCGCCAAAAAGTATCGCCGCGCCATAATTTCTATGTTATAATACGCTCTCGACCTTGTAGGCTTATTATATAACCTACCACTGGAAGGTTATATAATAAGCCTACAAGGTCGAGGCTACCAGGACGGGCGCCGAGTTGGACTCGTCGACGGTATTTGGAACATATATTTTATTTTACGAGTATCACCCGTTAATCTCGACCTTGAACCTTCACCGTTTACCTTGCAGTAGCTGTAGCAGACCAATTTACTCTCAAACTATGATCACATTTCTTTCTAATGAAAAATAAACTAATTTTCAACTCGAGTCAAAAAAAATACTGCAGTCGATCGACTGCAGTATTTTTTTTGATTCACGATGTCAATCTTTCGCGTCTTGCACATTTGTAGTTGCGAGAAGATGCGAGAAGATCTTTATACATTATAGTGCATTGTCTTCTCCACTTCCGTTATGTCCCCGTCTTCCTGTCGCTGCTTAATTGACAATGTCAATTCGATCATCGCAGCTCGGCGCGGCACAGTAGCGCATCTTGCCGATCTATGATCTAGCGAGAAGCACAATTGAGTGCGCGGCGCGGCACAGTAACGCATCGCGCAATTGTCGATGCATTTTGTCAAACTTGGTACAGTGATCTAGGTAAACCATCTAGGTGAATTTAATTAAATTATTGGATACCAGGAACTGTAACTAAATATACTGACATTAATTAAATTATTTGACATCGAGAACAAAATATTGTGTCTCCCCAAATCATGAGGTCTAAATCTAATTAGAACTTGTGTTGCTACACGCTGTATAGCATGTGGGTCAAGCGCGGTGCCGCGCCTAAGCAGCTTGACCATTGTTAGCACTTGCCATTGGGTTAATGGGCGGCGCTCAGCTTACTGGGCGGCGCTCAGCCTGTCATTCCGCCGAATCTTTTTAAGGTTTATTTTGTTAGTCCGGGGACATTTTGGGTTGTACTGGACCTGGCCTAACAAGTTTGTTATTGGATGTCTACTTTTATTTATTATCATATCATTATTCATTGTAATGGCATTTACATTTTGTTTTACTTAAATTTTGTTATTTACTCTTATAATAAAACGTATTGTTTTAGCGGTGCGCCGATAAGCACAATCAACAATAAATACGCGAATACACTGCTCCAGAATCGAGCGCTACAGTTTAAATTTTTGTATTAACATGAAGATCTCAAGATGAGTAGTTTCACAAAAGCTCACGAAGATTTAGCACAAGCGTGAATGCATGATTCAATTTGATCGTTTGAGAATAATTTAATAGCATAGTAGGAAAAATATAGTAGTAATGTAAATGGATTTTGTTATAGTAAATGATAAATGGACCCAGATATTGTTGAGATATTTTATATGGAGAACTGATGTTTTGTATTTTGCTAGCCCTAGCTATAGAAATCCCACATCAATCATCATGTGCATTCATCACCCATACTGAGTTTGATGGTCAGCTCTTTTTTTCTTTTTTTCTTTCTTTCTTCTTTTTTTGTTGTTGGGGACTGGCCCGTGGTACCAGCCAATGTTTACTCAAAAAAGTATATATAATATCAATGGTAATAAGAAATTCATCCCCGTGGGGCACATGCATAAATATAAAATGTAAAGGAAATCTCAAACTATTCAATTTAGACTCTACCGGTAAAGTATGCAAGGAAGGTTTATAACTTAAAGTTTTATTTTCCAATGGTTAATAGGTAAAGATTAAAAAAGTAAAACAAGACTGAGCACTTCAAAATTTGTAGAATTTGTAACTTGATTTGAAATACGCGGCGATAATAAAAAATGTCCAATGTTGGCAGTGTAATTTATGAGATATGCGACGTTTATTGAGTGATGCATAAGTGTGTGCATATAATCTAAGATGTAGAGACAAGGTTATTATCAGCATTTTGGTTTATGTTATGCTTTGATTTTCTTAGTCCTGTTATGTATGTATGTATGTATGTCGACAGAGGGCAGCGCTAGGCCCGCTGTGGTGCCCTCAACCTACTTTTAGATTTGAGGGTCATGTAGGCGACATCCATGTCCAGTGGACAACGCAGGCCGGTGAGCTGTACACTGGGCACGCGCGCGTAATAATAGAGCTCAAACAGGTAATAGACCCCGCGAGCATATAGAATCAGGATATTACAGGATATGGACAGCCGGCCCTGTGAAGGTGAAGGATGCGCGCAAAGCTGAGGGCTTGAGTCTAGTGTTTTGTGGTGCTAGTGTACTCTGATAAGTGAAGAAGCCCGAACCAGGTAGCTTACCTGCTCCGCGTCGCGGGGGGCCGCTCCAATTTACAGATGTACATGGGGAGATATGTCGACGCTCATGAGTGAGTGAGGAATAGCTGATTTGTGCGAAGGTGGTGTGTGGGTTATGATGATGTTGTTGCTTTATAAGTACTAAGTTTTGTGGAGTGGGATTGAGCCTTACGCCCAGGCTGCAGTGGTTGTCGCGCGCGATGTGTGTGCGCTACGTTATATCTTTGTTATTTTCTCCATGAATATTTATAGTAGCGTGGTTACGATTCATAGATCGTAGTCCCCGATGAAGTCTAGTAGTACTGTTAAATCCTTTTTCTTTGTTAGTGAAGTAAGGCGCATGAGTTGATCGATTGTTATCGGGTCTTCTCCGAATTTTTCCATACGGGTCCTGGCGAAATATTCACAGTCGCATATGAGGTGCATGGCTGTTTCGTGGACGTCGTCTTCGCAGAAGCTACAATATGGTGCTGTTGTGAAGTCAATTTTGTTTTGGAAATGGTTGAGGTTGTTGTGACCTGTAATGAGTCTAGTCAATGGTTTGAGGACGTCAAAGCCCAGCTTGAAGAGGTGCAGTGTTGGCCTTGAAGATTGCGGTTTACAATTGCTGATACCAGTTCTTTTGTGTTTTTACTTATGTTAGAGTTATTCCAGCGCTTGTTCTTTTTGTCGTTTATATATTTGTGAACCTTGTTTTTGAAGAATGTGTGGGGAATGTTCGGCTGGTTTGTCGAGGGAGCTGGATTTGGTTCGACAGCTCTGATGTTCGCTAGTTTGTCTGCAAGCTCGTTTCCGTAGTGGTCTTTGTGACCTGGAACCCACTCTATCGTGATAAGGTGAGTTGAGGCTGTATCGTTTAAGCTATTGTGGAGATCTATGATGGTTTTGCTGATTGAGTAGGGGTTCGAAAGTGCTTTGATCAGTGCTTGTGAGTCTGAGTAGATTATGACTCTGTGTTCTGAGAGAGAGGGGGATGACAAAATGTCGTTTAGAAGGATACTAGCTCTGAGGAGAGCGTGTGCTTCGCATTGAAAGACTGTGTGATACTGTTTCATGGTGTAGTTTTCTGTCATCCGTGTTTCTTTATCTATAAAGATAGCCACACCGTAGCCTGTGGAATCATCTGAGTGTTTCGATCCATCTGTGTAAGTTGTAATTATGTAGTTAATTGGATCTAGAGGAACCATGTCGTTACCGTTTATTTCTAAGGTGTAATTCTTCTGGCTGATGTTAGTCAGGTCAACAGTAGCCCTCCCCAAATGTGTAATGCCGCCGATTAAGGACTACCAAGTAGACATCCTAGACAAAAATCTGCTTGATGAGGTCACCAGTTTTCTGACTGAGTGCAAAGAAACTGGTAAGTTCAGCCAGATGAACGGAAGGTCAGTCCTTAAATATGGAGAAAGCTACACATACTCTGGAGACACAAACGCCCCCTCCTCTCCAGCCATCCCACCACCATTAGCAGCTGCTATTGATAGAGTCACCTCCCAGTGCAAACTTACACACAAGCCTAACTCTGTGCTCATAAACTACTTCCCTCCTAGCACTGGGGTTGAGGAAAGCATGTTACCCTTCCACTGTGACGATGAGCAAGAAATACTTGCTGACTCCGAAATAGCCACAATTTCAATAGGAGAAGTAAGAAAGATAAGCTTTGTACCTGTCCATGAAGGCCATTCACCTACAAAAATGACTGAAATGTCCCTGGAATCCAACTCGGCCTATATTATGACTCGTTCCTCACAAGCTTGGTTCAAGCATGGAATCAAGGCCACCCAAAAAACTGAAGTCAACCCGGCCATGTACGGACGATTTTCCATTACCCTTAGAGCCATTAACAACAAATTCAAAAGAAGCACGCTCATTATGGGAGATTCGAACACCAAAACAATCAAGTTTGGGTGTGGTGCTGGTACTATGGGCCAGTCTTTCCCTGGTGAAAGAGTCAAGGCAGGTAAAGTCAGTTTGATTGACCCTTGTCGCTGCATTGGGTACAGCAACGTTGTTATCGTTTGTGGTACCAATGACCTCCGGGTAGAAAACCTTAGAGGAGAGAATGAAATCCATCAGCTGGTTGACGTTCTCCACTTGAAGATTCAACAGATAAGAAAGCTCTGCCCAAGTATCAAAATATTTGTCGCAGCAGTCCTCCCATCAAGATTGCCTCAAATGAACAAAAACATTATGACCTTCAATCGGCTTGTTGGAGAAATGTTAAGTGCCAACTTCAACCAGAGTGTGTGGCACCTTGGAGTTGGCCACTTCTTAGATAGTAGGGGACTCCTTGCCACCAACCTGACCAGAGGTGGTGATGATATTCATTTAGTCCGAGTTTATGGTATTACCAAATTTGTGAGATGTGTGAAGCATTGGGTGTATGTGAGAGAGAGGCAAGAGCGGACAAGACGTGGAAAACACAACCAGTCAGTGGGGTCTAACAACCCCACTTAGTAAAAATGATTATGAAAATGATTAAAGATGTGTGTGAGCCATGTAGTAGATCTATTAACATCGGACAACCTTTACTAGAGTGTGAAAACTGTAATAATGCCATCCATACTAAGTGTTTCAAATCAGCTAAATACTCATGCAAAAATGGACTATGGATGTGCTGCGAGTGTGCCAGTTCTGCAGAGGAACGGTACTGCCCATTTCCATCTGATGAGGAATCTATAGATTCTGATAGATTCTATGATAATAGAAACCAGGAAGATGCCTTAATTGCATCATATGCCCTTGTACTTGAACGTTGCCGTCGCTACTCTAAACTCGAGTTCTTAAATGCAATCAAGCAGCTCAATTCCTCAAAAAAATCTATGTTATCAACTTTATTCTACAATATAGATGGAAACGCATCTAACTTTGATAGCTTCCTAATTGAACTCAAAAGTATAGGGCACTCGTTTGATATGATTGGTCTTGCTGAAACCAATACTGATCCTGCACAGCAGGGCCTGTACCAAATTCCATCATACACAGGATTCTATCAAGAAACATTGGCAGGTAAGAAAAAAGGTGTTGCACTCTATGTATCTGACCATTTAAATACTGTGGTCTTAGAAAACGTATCACACTGTACTACAAATATTGAGAGCCTCTTTGTTGAAACCACAGATAGCGCAGGCAGCAAAATTGTTCATGGAGTCATTTACCGACCCCCTAATGGCTGCTTTGATAGCTTTTGTGAAACCCTGGAACTACTTGCAAAGCAGCTAAATGGGAAAACTGTCAATTTGTTGGGAGACTTTAACTCAAACATACTTAATATTTCTACCAGTTCCCAGCTCTTTGAGGATACTTTATACAGAAACGGCTTTTACCCGACTATCTCCATTGCAACACATTTTCGTCAAAACTGTAAAAGTTCCTGCATCGATAACATTTTAACAAATAAAATTGAGAATATAGTCTTATCAGGTGTTATTGAAGAACGGCTTGGTGAGCATGCCCCTATATTTACCTTCACTTCAGTAGAGACCCCTCGCAGTACAGAGCCTCAGAAACATGTCCGCTATTATGATTACTCAAGTTCCAAATTGAAAAGCTTTGTAACTGAACTTGAGGTAAAGGTAAACCAGCTCACTCCTTCAACAAAATTTGATGAGTTTACGGCATGTTTTGACCAGACACTTGACAAACACTGCAAACTGGAGGTACCGAAAGTGACAAAAAGAACTCCCAAACTTAACCCATGGATTACAGACAGTATCATCCAGTCTGTAGAAAGAAAGCATGAACTACGTAAGGAGTGGTCTGACACCGTTACCAATAAGAGCCCTGGTGGTAATATCTTGCTATACCAAGTATTTAGTGATTATCGTAGGATGCTCAAAGCTATCATTAAAGCTGCCAAACGTTGGCATTACTGTAACGAAATTCTAAACAACTGTGAAAACAGCAAGAAAACCTGGCAAATTATTAACGAACTCAGAGGCAAAAAGAAGAGGCAAACCAAGCCCCCATTTATCATTGATAACCAAAGAATAGTTGATAGAAGAGCAATTGCTAATGGATTCAATGCTTGGTTTGTCTCTATTGCACCAAAGCTGAATGAGACACTGAATAATCTATCTAATGGCCTGCCTATATTACCCATGAAAACTTTCTATGACTTCCTGAACCCAAGAAATGAAAAAAATATTAGGTTAGAAGATTGCTCCTCGAACGAAATATTGAAAATCATAAGAGAGTTCGAAAATGGTAAAGCCAGTGACATTCCCATAAGTGTAATAAAAAAGTCATCTCATGTAATTGCACCTGTATTATCGAATTACTTCAATATCCTTATGACCCAAGGTATATTTCCTGATGTCCTGAAAACTGGTAAAATAACACCTGTATATAAGAAAGGTAACCCAGAAGAAATCGAGAACTACAGTCCTATCTCCACACTGTCCGTCTTCGGTAAGATCTTTGAAAAGCTCATATATTCTAGAATATACGGATTTGTTAGCTCCCAGGGAGTTATATCGAAGACACAGTTTGGATTTAGGAAATCTCACTCTACATCTCATGCAGTCAATTACTCTGTAGATTTAATTACGAAATCTCTTAAACTTAAGAATCATGTTTTAGGAATATTCATTGACCTTAGCAAAGCTTTTGACACCATCGATCATTCAACACTTCTTATAAAATTAGAGGGATGTGGAGTGAGAGGAGTTGCAAATAACCTCATAAAAAGCTACTTAACAAACAGGCAACAATACACTGAAGTTGTAGGAGAAAAATCAGATACCCTATCTATTCAATTTGGTGTCCCACAGGGTTCAATTCTTGGACCTCTCCTATTTCTTCTTTATATGAACGACATCACAAACAGTTCTAAACTAGGATCATTTGTTACCTTTGCTGATGATACTAATATATTTGTTGTCGGCAAAACAAAACGTGAGGCATATGAACGAGGAAATGAGCTTTTGTCATCATTACAGTCTTATATGAGAGCGAATAAGTTACATATAAACATGTCCAAGTGCTGCTACATACACTTCAAACCCAACATGGCAGGTTCTAAGTCAGAGATTTTATCACATCCTGAACCTGTACTAACTATAGACAACTATCCAATCAAAAAGGTTTCATCCGCAAAATTTCTGGGTGTTATAATTGACGAGAACCTATCATGGGAAGATCACATTAAAGCTCTTAAGCGAACCCTAAATCATTCCACATCCACTTTATGTAGACTTCGCTGCTCCCTTCCAGAATTTCTACATCAACAATTATATTATACTCTGTTCGAATCACATCTTTCCTACTGTATATCTGTATGGGGTGGGGCAGCTAAGCAACGTATAAGCTCAATATTTACTGCTCAGAAGTACTGTCTCAGAGTACTATTTGGTGATAGGCTGGCGTACCTTGATAAGTTTAAGACTTGTGCACGTACTAGGCCTATAGGACACCAGAAACTTGACCAAAAATTTTTCATAAAAGAACACACCAAACCGATATTCAAGCATAATAATATTCTAGCTATACAAAATCTCTACACATACCACAGTTACCTCGAGCTCTACAAGATAATGAAATTCCGTGCTCCAATATCCCTATATGAGGGTTACACATGTTCGTCGAGGAAACCCTGCCTTCTTATCTGTCAGGTAGACCCACCTGACAACCACAACACTAGGTCAACCAAAATTTTTAACATTTTAACCCCAAAGTTCAGAATGACTGACTTTACTACTAGTGTAATGTGCTTGCGAGGAAAACTTAAAAGTGCGCTATTAGCTAATCAGCATAACCACGCCCTGCTTGATTGGACCGTAAAAGATTTTGACTGCACAAATATTATTTTCCAAACATTATAACTGGCTGTTCACACACATCTCAATTAAATTCCTCTAGGCTACTGTTTTCCAAGTCTTGTCCTGTGAGTAAAGAATGTGTGAGAAGGTATTAATAAAATAAATGTATATTTTTTGAATTTTTAAATCTAATCTGAGAATGAAGTATAAAGAAATTTTTAATTAGCACTGTATAGTTTAAGATATTTATAGCTTATTATAACCATTGGTACAAAGGCCATAATCTTTCGCAAGCTCTTTAATATCCACCTTGAAGCCACATTTTATATCCTTGAACCACACAATATAAACTAAAGCATGTTTTAGTGTAGACTTTTTGTCACAACAAGACTGCAACCTATAGTAACAACTATAAACAGAACCCCTAATGTCTACTAACAAATTTCTTCTAGTCCTAAAATGAGCCCTGTCTCTAAAAACCTAACTGAACTAGCGTTTCGGTGTGTGCAAAAGCTTTCAGGCACGCGCATTCCTTGCCCCGTTAGTTACCTGTCCTTCCAAAACCAAACTAGCAGTCAAGGACAAAAAGTCATACACCAAATGGGCATTATATTTTATGAATTGTTTTACATCTTTTTATTCTGTAAAATGTGCTAAAATTAAATTTCTTGTTTCATTGAAAATTTCTTGTTTCATTGAGTTGGTTTGGTCAGGTCATTTGTGTGGCAGTTGTAGTTTGTGAAGATCTTGTTTAGAATGCGATCAATAATGTAACAACATGGTTCAAGGGATTTCCGTACGGTGTGATCGACTTGAAGGTTAGGCCAGTGTTCAAGGCTTTTGAGGCGGAGGGCTTGGAGGAGGGATGTTTTCTCTAGCTCGAGGGAAGCTGGGAGGAATGAAAATAATGTGTGTAAGACCTCCTGAGACGACGTGCGTCTGGCGCCTGATGCCATCAGTAGTGTAAGATTCCCTGCTCGGTCCAATCGTGTCATGAGAGATTTGTTATCAAGTAGTCTGGGTGCCCATGTAACACAGGCATAGGTCATTATTGGTTTGATTATGGCGTTAAATACCCAGCAGATCTTGTCTGGGCTCAGACCCCATCTGTCTCCAATCATTTTACGCGTTGCAAAGAGGATGTTAGTGCATTTTTTGGCTGTTTGGTGTGCGTGATCATGCCAGTTAAGGCGACTGTCTAGATGAATGCCAAGATATTTGATTGTTTTACAGAATTCTATGTCTAGGCCTTTCAGTTTTATCTTGGGTGGCAGAGTGATTTTGTGTTTTCTGCTAAATATGATAACTTGTGTTTTGATTGCACTGAGTTTGAGGCCTCGAGTTTGAGGCCTGTTATACAAAATAACATAAAATTAGGCCATTCGTCTTCGATTTTTTCATTTTGCTGATCGATGAGCATAGTTTTTATACAAGTTTTGTAAATGTTCAGGTTAAATAGACTAGGCGGGGAAGTTGCTGCAACATTATATCGGTTTATTGCTAATAATGGACCTTTAAAAAATACTGAGTTGTTGTAAGGGTGTTGACCATACTTTTCTGACCATTGTGTAGTGAGAATAGAATCCGGGTTAGTATTAAATAATGGTGCGCTTTTGGGAATTGTTTTCTTGAGAGACAATGGTACTAGATTAGGAAAGTTTTTCAGTTTATGCATTAAAATGAGTGCGTTCTTTACAATGATACTGTGTACTGTCAATATTTTATGTGAATAAAAGCCAGACTTGGTACTTGCTGGGGGGATACCGTCCTTGTACCAGCAATTGACGAAACCAGGTAATACTGCTCGAAGGCCCATTTTCTGTTTTACAAAAAGTGATTCAATATGAGACTTGGCAGCAAAACCCCATACAAGGCTGCAATAATTAAGGTGTGACTGCACAAAACTTTGATAAATTTGAAGACATACTTCGAGAGGCAGATATTTTTTAAGTTTGTACATGACTCCTATGTATCTGGACATTTTCATTTTCATGGCAGAGATATGATGGGACCAGTTTAGTTTATCATCTATTATAACTCCTAAAAAACGGGCTTCTGTTTTTCTCTCAATTGTGACACCAGAAATTGCCACATCACGATAATTAAGATTTCTTTGTCGAGAGAAGATCATATAATTTGTTTTCTTAAGGTTGAGAGCTAAACCATTATTATCTACCCAGTTAACTAAAGCATCGCTAAGAGTTATTAGTTTATCGTAAACTTCATTAAGATTATCTCCTATCAGGAAGATGTTGGCATCATCTGCGTACATAATGAAATTGGCTATATCTGATATTTGAGGCAGGTCGTTTATGTATATTATAAAGAGTAGAGGTCCCAATATTGACCCTTGAGGCACGCCGTATAAAATTTGGTTGGTTGAGGATTTTGACGAGCCAATTGATACAAACTGTTTCCTGTTAGTGAGATATGACTTAAACCAGTTTAAGGCTTGACCCCTTGGCCCTTATGCTGTAATGGTCCAGCTTGCGCAAGAGTATGGAATGATCCACAAGGTCGAAAGCTTTGCTGAAGTCGATTAAAAGAAGTAAAGTTACCTGCTTTTTAGACATTGAATTAAGAATGGTGTCTTTTGCGTTGAGAAGAGCATGTTCACAAGACCTACCCGGGCGAAAATTTTAAGCTAAAATCGGATAATTAAGTGAAATAAAGTGTCCTTATCTAGGGCCTTATCAGTATGATTTAAATAACTGATTTGGCTAAAAAGTAGAAATCGAATAAAGTGGTTGCTTTTGTGTTGTGTAGTTTTGTAAGGTGTTATTTGTATTTGATTTGTTTGTAGCGTTTACGTAATAAGGGACTATCGCACTGAACTTGAGTAATACTGAGGAGAACGTACTTGATTATTCATAGATTTGTATGTGAATTTTGAAAGTTGTATAGAATTATGAAATCTCATTGATTTAGGATGATACAGATTTGTAGAGTAAGATGTTTTGTGTGCGATCGGGTGATAAGAGATACTGATAATGGATGAGCTTATCAGATAATGAGAAAAATTCCACCAATCAGATCATTTCATTATATTTATTCCATACATTTATGGCTAGCTCACTCCATAGCAAGTTATGGTAATCGGTACGATACGTTTGCATGCGCCACAATGCCATTAGAGACACTGCAGCTTTCTTCCTTCAAGAAGCAAAGTGTAAGGATGTAAGGATAGAACCTGCACTCCTGCCTGTCCAACCAACTTCATTCTCCAGGAAGACCAACACCCAGGATGAAGCCCGTCTGGATGTAGTAGCTGTTGGACTGTATGCACCATTCGAAAGAACATTCTTTGTCATCAGGGTCACTCATCCTAATTGCGACTCAAATACATTTAAGCCACTAGATAAAATCTACAGTGCGCTTGAGAAAGAGAAGAAAGATCTCTATGAAGAAAGAGTACTTCAGTCAGAGAAAGGGTCCTTTGTCCCACCAGTGGCGTAACGCTGCCCCGGCCACCCCGGCTACGCCGGGGGGCGCCACCCTCAGGGGGCGCCTAAAAGGCGCCCTTTCTCAACGAAAAGTCGCCCCTAGGTTTTTTCTTGAATTTTTCTTGAATTTTATGACCTCTCACTGAAAACAACGCCTTATTGGTGTATTCCCCTGTCCAATTTAGCGCTCAGTCGGTGTGAAAAAAATTTTTGGGGTCCTTTTTTGCTCCAGGGGCGCTAAAAAGCTGTAGGGGGCGCCAAAAAAAGGTACTGTACCCGATTTTTTTTTTTTTTTTTTTTTGGGACACAAAAAATTTGGGCGACTTTTTCGAGCCGCCGGGGGGCGCCAAGTTAAATCAGCCACTAACGTTACGCCACTGTGTCCCACTAGTCTTCACAACATCTGGAGGTATGGGTCCACTCAGCACTGTGTTTTTAGATCGTATCTCTGAAAGGATAGCTGACCACAATAAAGAAGCTAAGAGCCAGGTCAAAAATCACATCAGAACACGATTCAGGTTTGATCTGCTACGAAGCACACATAGCACTCAGGGGAATCAGAGGAAGACAAAAAGCCCAGCACATTGGACTGGATGGCGTATCCTTCAATTTCATACTATACCTCAGAAGACGAGCTATGAGGTCTCTTAAATTTGTTTATGTAAATTTTATAGATAACTTATTGTACCTTTTATATTGTGTAAAATTGTACGGACGAAATGATCCCAGGGGGGACTTCCAACCCACCGCCGGATCCTCAATTCTTCATTTAGCGTCATCCTCAACATTTTAGCTCAACTGTGACAAACAATTCCCCTTCAGTTTTTACCAAGCTTCCAGGCATTGGATATGGGTGAATTTTTGACTGTTGCCAGGCTTAAATCTTGGTACTGGAGAGACATTGCAAAGCTTTCTTGTAATTGTAGTATTGTTTACAAAATTATGATCACCAAAGTAAATGTCATAATTATACTCTTTGCCATAATTATTATCTTTGCAATTCTGTTGCGATGGCAAAATCACAAATCTAATATTGGTCTCCTTATTAACTCTTTCCTTGTAAAGGTGATTTTACATATGAATGTACGTTATTTGTTGGAATGGTTGACGTAGACACAAACTTTGATCGCATTCGGCGAGGTGTGTGGGTTGGACCTAATGCTGCCAAGCCTTATGTTGAGTGGAATGACTTGTCCAGAGTGTTGACAGATCTCTTAAAATGGGCTCGATCACCAGAGGTAAGTAAATTTTAAACAAATATGCAATATTGATGGCACTACATCCAGTAAGGCCAATGCAGTTCAATTAAATTTCACATTGCTTTGGTTAAGAATAGTTTAAAATTTTAAAATTTACCTAAAATATACTGGTTATAAGTTCTATTTTATATTTTCCTTTACACGATACAATTCCTCAGTCACGTGAGAAGTTTGATGAGGTAATGTACGACAGTTTGAAGTCGTTACTCAAAGCTGCTAATAATGATGTCAAAAACAAGGTAATGTGCGCAGTTACGTCAAATATTAAAACAGCTTGCTTTGAATTTACTTGCAAGTAAATTCAATATATTACATGTTTGGTATTAACTTAGATATCTTTTAGATTTCCACAAATTTGTAAGTGGAATTAGTTATAAATATACATTTTTCATTCCAAAACTGTGTTATTGAAGCTATAACTAATTCTTATAATTAGTAAATAATTTCTGTGTTGCTATTCAAATTTGTATTTGCTTCTTCCTGACTAGACTGATTACCATGACCATACATCCTATAATAATAAAATTCAATTGTAAATAAACATTCAGAAATCAAACAGTATTCATCTTCAGGTAGAGAACCTATCCAAGTTGACGCAGCGTGATGTAGATACAGTAACTGTGACGATAATAGCCACAGCTAATATTATCAGACTTCTGCGGAACAGTGTCATCAACCTTCCCCGCAACCAGTTCCTTCAAGTTAAAACAGGTGACATGACGTCATAATATCTCACTTCTCAGCATCTGAAGTAACTTTATACTCACAGTTTAGCTAGCACATCTGTGCAGTGTGCTTGAACAACATTTATCTTTATTGAGTTTTAGCTAGTCCAAATAGAGCTCGTTTTCTGGTTTTCTTAGCATGGTGCAATATTAGCATCAAGCTAGAATAATTATAGAATTCACATTTCACATAAAAGTAGAGATATGTTGTTATAGTGTGGTCTATGATTGATATAGAGCATGACAACTGAGAAATTATACATGAGAGCCATTGTTATATGCTACTTATCACACCACCTTATCCCAGGTCTCTTGGACTGTATCCTGGACAGTGTTTACTTTTACCATGACGTAGGAACAAAGTGTCACCGTGTCAAACACAAGATACCCTACGTTCTAACCTATACTCCACTTTGTATCGAGGTAAAAACGATTGTATTCCCCGTTTCTGTCCAGCAGATCAATCAAATAGCTTGACAATCCATTCTATAGCTATGGTATGTTCTTCAATGATTTGTCCCCGATGATTTCTTCTCCAATGACTTTTTCTCTAATTGATTTTCCTCCCTTTTAACGATCTTTCGTCAAATATAAGAATGTATTATGTAGACTAGCCGGCAACAGAAATGTGTGCAGTTTATGATAAGTGCATGTTGGGCAATCTTCAAGCACTAGTTGGGATCTAGCATACGAACTTATTTAAAAGTGCTATCATGATGCGGCTAAGCATAATAGTGTGTGCACTGCGCTTTGAAAGTAAAGTAAGTAGTTATTGGAAGGAGATGTAAGTGTAATCTGTGTGTAAGTATCATGCTGTATAACGTGGTACAATAAAGATTCGGTGATATGGAAATGGCACCACTGAAGGAACTCCCGGGTAATCGGGTATAGACCACGGTTAAATTAGGGTTTGACTGTTCAGGCTCAAAACTTCAATGGAATAGAAGAGAATACAGTTTGGTTCTTTTGTAGTGTACACTGAAACTGCTCTTGTAATCTGTAACTTACATAAGTTGGATTGTGCTGCACAACAGGTCTGATAATCAAACATCTGCATCGTCATTTGTCTGGCTACTTTTACAATAATTTCTAAATAAAATTTAGGCACAAAGCTGGCCTTCTTTATTTTTGTTACTTTACCAAAATATTGTCTGATATTGTTTACACGTTAACCGTCCCGTTAATATATTCACCGTCACGTGACCAACAAAGTAAAATAAACAATTAGATACATTCTTATATTTGATGAAAGATCGTTAAAAGGGAGGAAAATCAATTAGAGAAAAAGTCATTGGAGAAGAAATCATCGGAAAATAAATAAAGATGTAAAATTAGTTAAACAAATATAAAGATTAAAATAAATAATTAAATAACCCCGGCAGGTGATCAGAGCAGCCCTCCAGTTAACCAGTAACCTGTGTGTGGGTAATCACGCAGTACAGGGCGCCGTCTGGGCTCGTCTCTATCCGGGGATGTTCAACACTCTTCTCAACAGCATCGACAAACAAGTCAAGAACTATGTGTGCGCTATACTGTTTCATTGCACTGCTTGGAATGGGAGCGCTGCTCTTGAGGTGAGCTGAAAATTAGTATTTAGTTAATTCTTTAAATTATTATTTATTTAGTATTTAGTTCATTAGTTGAGTTAGTAAGTAATTTAGTTAATTTCACAAGTGCTGAAAACGCGGATACGGTTTTTGATATTTTCCACTACTTCGCTCTGGCGAGTGTTAAATTAATATGCTCTAGCTAGTTGTATCCATCAGAGCAACTTTTACAACTCTTTGGGTGGTTCCTGGGACTATAGACAACACATTCCTGCACAGAAATGTTTGGGGAAAATTAGTTCCCAGAAAATATTCATAATCCACAAACAACGGCTAGGATTAATGTATTCTTACAATTTCATTACACAGTACACATTTTTGAAATGATTATAGTTACTTTGGATACTTGGTGTGCTTCATAGAATTCTCTATCGGGTCATCAGAGTTGCTGACCACCTGGACAGCGAGATCGCTGCCTTTATTCCACTCCAGTCCAGTAACTACTAACTAGTTTCCATTTCGACAGCTGTATCCTGCCACTAGAGGCTCATCCGGGAATGATTTCACAAACGTCTCAAGCATTTCTTTAAAGTGCAGGAGATCTCTGATAGTATGCATGTTTGTTGGGATTAAGTTCCACAATCGAAGTTCGAGAAATGAGTCAATAAAAAAATCGCTGCACCAGATATCTTTAGGTGGTAAACCAAATATTTTGACTTCCGCGGATTTGAAATATTTGTATATCCCCCCAAGTTCCTCTCGTGAAGATGTATTTATGAGTTTAATGAAATTTGCCAGTAATTATCCCACGAGCTGCTATAGATGCAGAAAGTTTCATAAAATTTCGAAAAAGTGTTTGCTAATGAAATGAAAACGGCGTATTGCACGTCGCCAAAAAAGTAAAAACGCGCGCATGAACTGTAAAATATTCCCAAAATCGTTCATTTCAAATTTTGTATCTTAGAATTGAGTGCTAGCGTGTTAAACTTTGAATATAACGTGTTATATTTTGGATTTTTACAGTAAAAATGTTCGTAACTGAAACAAGTTGCGTTGGGCAGTTGACCAAATATTTTTATTGTGGGCTGGGCAAGCTTGTTTGTAATTTACCGTCCCACCTAGTCCTGCACATTGTTGAGTTTCGGGATTTAGCTTATCTGTGACGATAGCTGTCTACAAAGCTCCAATGAGACTACATTAAGAGTATAGTATTCAATTGCGGAGTACAGTTGCGGTTTATTTGACGTTGTACAGATGATCTTATTGAGACCTTAAAAGTTATTAATGGTTTGGTCGATTATGATGCTGGTCTGCTCTGAATGAGCAGATCTGGTTTAAATCTGGTTTCAAATTGCAGATGCAGCAAGAGTTGTAATTGGGTTAAGAATGTCCACAGCTCTTGTTTTCTCTGACATTGTAGGGCCTGTCGTGATATCATGGATCGCTTAGGTTCCACCAGGATCTGGTAGTTCTCATAATTCTGCGGCCTCTATGTATCGTCATCTCGCACAACTCCGAAAAACCATTGTGAGTTTGGCATGTGAACATTTGCAGCCTTCCAGACATCGATTGGGTGAACGAGTTGTCGTACGTCACCCAAGATCGGGTGACAGGGGGCTGAACACTGAACAGGCCATAACCCAATTGATTGGGTCTGAGGTCACGTGATTATGAGCCTGTGGTCACCTGACTATGACGTCAGCAGAGCTTGTTCTTCGTTTCCCGCTCTTTGGACCAGGTGAGCTTGCATGCTTGTGAATGTGGGTGTAAGTACAGCTGTACTGTAGTTTATATCCAATTACCCCTAATAGAAACGCAGATGTATTTTCTGACAGAAAGCTAGAAATTTACCAAAATACCGACCTTGTTCAAAATGTATTTTGATGACCATTCCTGACCTAAAATTTCACAAAAAATCGAATAAACTTGGTTTCAGAACTCAACAATGCTTCCTTATGCCTTAAAATCCATGTTTTATCGATACAATAAAATTTTGATCCTGTTGATTAATTAGTAACAGGTAACAAATACGCAGAAACAACCATCGCACTTACATTGCATTCTTAACGGGTCCATTTCGAGTGACCAATAATCGTCGTGATGATACGTCATGTGTTCCTGATCATCATCGTTGATAGCAATTTAAAGTTATTAAATAATTTGTGCAAAATTTAATTATAATTTTTCTATAGCATGTCACAACGATGTAGAAAATTGCAAAAATATAATAGCAAACTAGAAAGAGTCAGAACCAATTCAATATCACGATTTGAAGTAGAAGAAAGGTCAGATTTTAATTCAAAGATACATGTTAAATTAGCTGCAGAACACTAAGTTTTCGTACTGAAAAAGATATTATGCTTAGTCTAAGTCATTATTAATCATGCATACACACACAACTCAATTCTTAAAATTACAGGACAGTCCTCACAGCAACAGTCACAACACAGACAGTTGCCACCCAAACTGTCACAGCACAATCCGTGTCAGTCACCACACAGGTCTCAGATGGAGAACCACCAAGTCCTGTGACCCTGATCATACCGCTGGTCCCTACACCTGCCAAGAAACGAAAGAGGCAACAAAATGCCGAAAAAGAGAGGGAATATGCCAGGAAGAGCCGTGAAAAGGCTAATAAATATCCTCTAAGAAAGGAATTGAGGCTAAAAAAGAAAGAGAAAGGAAGCGAGCACAGCAAGAAGAAAAAAAAAGAATAATCATAAATGAATCATAAATGATCATTATACCATATCATTCTGAATATAAACCATATCGTTTTATTCTAATATACTAAACTAAAAGTCGAATATTTTTGTGTCAGTCGGTTCATTACCGACGACCACCTTTTTGTCAAAATTTTGAACAAAATTAGTTGTTCATATGCACATTTGATTTTTGTGTATGGTTCTTGGTGTTGTGTTGATGATTGTGCAAAACCATATGTGTGGTTAGCTGTTTGTACAAGATAGTATATGGATTTAGCTCTTGTATCCTCATTCCTCAGTGTACGTCAGATTGTGTCAGTCGGTCCATTACCGACCACCATTTTTGAATTTTTTTTTGAAAACTCACTCACACTCTCTTAGCTAGCATATCAATATGGTGAAGCAAAGGAAGAAGCCAGGACAAGAACAGTTTTTCTTGGACTTAGCTGCCGTGTTGGGGTTAAGCAAAGAAGATGTTACACCCAAGAATGCTCTTGATCAGTGTTCTAAGTTATCACTTAATCGAGTTTCATACCGATTAGTTTTATCTTTGAGCAGTCTTAAGATTGCTCCAGCCACGAAGGCATCACTGTTGTTTGCCTTGCTTAAAAATACACCATCGTGCAATATCTCTCAGGTGGCAAACGACGTGTTTACTAGAGTCAAGAGGCACAACAACCGCAACCAAGTAGCAGTTCGGAATTCCAAAAGTGAGAACCCAAAGGCGGATAGAAAGAACTTCTTAGACTCTCCTCTGGATGATGACCTAGTAGCGAGGACTTCTTCAGTTCCAACTCCAGTTACAGCTCCAGTTCCAACTCCAGCTCCAGCTCCAGCTCTAGCTCCAGCTCCAGCTCCAGCTGCAGCTCCAGTTTCAGCTCCAGCTCAACGCACTCTGAGACCAAGGCCGAAGCAGACGTCCATCATCCACTGCCAATCATGCCGACCCAGCATAGTATATAGGTACCGTTTCATAAAATCGAACAACCGCTCTAATTCCAATTCAGTAAAGCGGAATCTTAGCAGGCAATCCAAGGAGATAAAGGCCCTTAAGACGACCAACAAAGATCAGTCTTTAGAGATCGACCGACTTCAGGTGGAAATAGTAAAACCAAGTGATTTCTTGTTACTTTAATTTACTTGCTTGCAAAAATAACTTTAACTATAATTCAAGTATATGGAAAATTTGTGCTTGTTTTTAAATTTGTATTTATCCATGGTTACAATTCAGGCTCAGTTGAACTCATGGAAGATACAGGCTGAAAGCACCACTGCATCTCTTTCCGGACTGAAGAAGAGCTTTGCTGACATTGAGGAGGAATGGAAAGCTAGTAAGGAAGAGCTAAGCAGTTTGAAAGACCTGTTCATGATATTTGTTGAATTATGAATGCTGAAAAGCTGGCGATGAAGCAATCGTCGTATAAGTACAGCTCACCGCGTACGATCTGTGAACATTACAGAAGAGTGTCATGATGAACCGCTAAATCATATAATATATATTATATATGAGAACGGACCAAGTTTCATCTACAAATAGATAACTTATTTTAATTCAGGATCACGGATTCTTTTTAATCGTAAATGAATTTTATTTATATCCTATATTTGTTTTTGAACCTCGTCCTTGACCATGAAGGAAGGTGAATGAGATGAAAAGAGTATTTTTTACTTGATGCCAGCGTGTCTGGGTCAGAAGTTTGCGCTCATAATATTATGTCGCCTGCCAGTGTTTCTGTAGAGTTAGTTGCAAAAAGTCATTTTTTTGTTGAATATGTAACTGTAACACCTTGTAACAGGTTTAAAACTTTGAAACAATTCCATAATTGTTTAATGATACTGATCATGATAGGTAAATTATTCACACGTGAACATAATCACGTGACAATGTTTCAGATGTTTGAGAGTGATCTTAGCGAGATGAAGAATGTTGCGACATTTATTTTACTTCGGAGTATTCCAACAGCCATATTGTTACACAAGTGCAACCAGCCAATTACAGGAAGCCGAAGGATTTGTTTTTAGCCAGTGACGGTTAAGGTAGTGTGTACCATACTTTCTTCGCCCGAGACTTTGCTGCAATGTGCAGCTCCTCATTTAACCCTCACACCCGATTTCTCGAGTATTCGGCTGAGTAGACCGGGGGGCTGCATAGACCACTCACGATCCTTAGCTGAATGTCAACGACACTCACCCCACGACCAGGCAGGCAGTGGGATTTGAACCCGCAACCTCACGATTGCAAAGCTGGCTAACCAACTGCGCTACCTGGCCGTTAAAATATTTCATATTTCATTTCGAACCTTCAAAAGTATACTCATTTTTTTGTACAAATCATCTGGATAAATTAATTTGGAATCTAATTGTTACTTTAAAGAGTGATCGAAAGATCCAAGTTTATGATAGGAAGGGGAAAGAAATGTCAGCGGTGTGTAATTTCACGATATACCGTATCTAAAAACTGTTACTAGAGATAGGGATTTGGGGGGGGGGGGGGGGGGGGGGGGGTACAACAAATGATAACATGTATTCTGAAATAATTTTCAGTTTTGAGTAAGAAACTCACATATATGTTATAATTCATTAAAAAGCGGTGGTAAATCTGACAAGCAGTTTTAAACATGCCCTCTTGCCTATTTGACAGTGTTTCTGGCAATTAAATTAACATGTTGTCAAATTCCACAGAGAGCTTATAATTTATTTCCAACGCGAAATAAACATTGCTAAGGTTATGAAGTTGTCCAAGGAACCACTGTACCAAACCTCAAGATCAGGGAGTGGCTGGTTTTTTCAACTAAGGAATTGAAAGGTCAAAAGAGTTAGAGCTGTTAAAAGTTGTAGATTAACCTGTGATTATAGGTAAAATTGGCGCAATATCTCAGGAACGCAAGGTCAGATTTTGATCCGGTTTTTTTCTTTTTGTTCGTCTCCAGCAGCTATTATCAAATATGTGAAAACTAGAAAAGTGCCATTAACCCCCGCCCTCTGGCCTTAAGCTCACAAAACAGGATTTGAAGATTGATCGGGGGGATTTCAATATTGATTGGGCTTGACATTATGTATCTGATCAAGCAGTTGTTCAATTGGTTTTGATTCGTTATCTTCCCATGGTAGCTAGATCTAGATTGGGCGCAACTGTATTATAAAGAGCTTATTCATTACACGATCATGTGATTAAGTCCAATTACGGTGGAGTAGCCACGCTAGATAAGATTATCCAATCAATTTTCTAACGAGATAAAGAGATTGCTTGATAACTTCGTTATTTAAAATCCGCACGATCTTTTCAGATCATATTCCGGATTTAATGACCTATTACAATAATATGTTACAATGGAGTTTCTAACATGTTCACAAACACGAGTATAAGCAATTTAATTATGATTGGGTGTGGCCCCTAAAAATCTAATTTTCAAATTTTGGCGACGGATTCCTTGCAAAGTTGCAATTTTCAATTATAAAACATGGCTATAAATTATACCTTTCATACAAAGTTACAACAAAGTCTTCATGTTATGTATCCTGGGTTTTTAACCGGATATTACTCGCTTAAAATATTTCCATCGTGTTACATAATACTCATATCAATAAATGTAATAGATTTGTAGTGTTGTAATTAGTTATAAGACCCAACGTATGAGTACTGACTAATGCCTCCTCCCCCTCCCAGCTCCCTGTATGTGAGATACAAAAAGGATCTCGCTCACGCTTACGTACGATTCTTTAGGAGGGGAGCTTTTGGAACATTGCATTGTTGTTATTCAAATTTGTTTATTTATTCGAAGAAAGATAGCTCTTATTGGTGCATTTGTATCTAAAATAAGTGAGATAAAATATACAGTGCACTCAGCGCATCAAAATGATAAGTTACAAATTTCTTGAGCGAGGGCAGCACAATTTATTCATACCCGTATTTATCGTATTTTATTTGTTCGAATGCACAGCAGGTTACTATCGACTCGGTGGTGTCGGTCCTAGTTGTGCTATGAGGGAGAGACAATTCAGAACTGTTCTTTTGCTCGCATTATTCACCACCACCCAACTCACCGTGATAACTACCCAGTTGAGAGACCTATCAGATAATGAAGAGGATCTTGA